>NC_084558.2:9845827-9873327 GCF_033978685.3 Nerophis lumbriciformis | reverse complement strand
TAAAAAAAAGAGCGCTTTGCTGTTTTTTTTTTTTTGCTGTTGATCAGTCCTGATCTATGTAAACTTGTTATATTGAATATCATTACATTGCAGTTGTAATGAAGCAAAGCCATTGATATACATTTTGCAAAATCCTGTGGCTCCTTTTCTAGGTCAATAGCAAGACAAATTAGATAATATTTTGTTACGGTCAAGTTCCATTCTTCATGACTGCACCTTCTCTTTGCTCTTCAGGAATTCAAAGCACACCACATTTGAAACAGTGTTCAGACAAGATTAATGGCCCTGGGAGGGATTCAATGACTTGGATTAATTGCTGAGATTGTAAGAAAATTCATTCCCATGGGACGTGTGCATGATATGCGACCAAAAGTTGCACAGCTCATTAAGTGTGGCGCTTTGATGCAAGCAAGCAAGCTTATGCAGTCAGTCCCCTGTTAATATTAAAAACATCCCCAACATTTCAGGCGCAAAAACTAGTTTATCTTTACATTAGGAACATTTTATTTAAAGCGTTCCTACCTGGTGATATGAAGAATGTCCGCCAGAGTTTTTTATCTCTTGTGACATCTCGGATTTCCTTGGTCATGTTGACAAGTCGGCCAGCTACAGGGGGCACACGGCGGAAGTCCAGAATCCTGCAGATTGGGAAGGTGTATTCAGGATTAGGCTTTTTATACGTTTTAGAGGTTGCCAATCAGCGTGAGATTATGCAATCATGGGTTAAAGTTAGTGAAAATATGTAAAATTTGACCACCCCAGATGGGACTTTAACCCACAATTCCTGGCTTAGGAGGCCAGTGCCTTGTCCAATAGGCCACTGGGGCTCACATATGCACATGTGCATCATAACAAAGGCATTACCACCAGGGGGCACTGTGGCATCAGTGATGCAGTGTGATGTTTGCAGTCAACCACCGCTTTAACC
Organism: Nerophis lumbriciformis; assembly: GCF_033978685.3. Lineage (NCBI taxonomy): Eukaryota > Metazoa > Chordata > Actinopteri > Syngnathiformes > Syngnathidae > Nerophis > Nerophis lumbriciformis. The sequence goes on along the minus strand of NC_084558.2, from coordinate 9,872,399 downwards.
TTCACACAGCATCCTGGTGTAAAAGCCCATCAAGATATAACTTCCCCATCCGTTCCGGGAAAGAGTATTCATACACCAGCGGGTGCGGCCATTGCGGTGGTTGTGAGCTTTTAGCTCGAACAGCTTAAGTAGAAGCTCAGGTTAAGTGTGGTATTGTTGTGTGAGGAAGAGAGTTAAAGATGGCACGGTCGTGTAGGTGCCAAATGTCGATTTTATGCATCTGCGGCCAATGTCTTCAATATGACACCAACCCTAGCTCTTTAAAAATTGATATCCCCTGACAACAGCCAATGGGCTGGGGCCTGAGGGCAGACTGAAGGAGGACATAACCAGATTAAAGATGGGAGTGACTTGGGGAGGAGAGAAAAAAGGTTGGTGGGGAGTAAAGAATAAATATGAATCAAACTCACTAAGCAAAAAAACATAACAACTAAGGAACTATCTCTAACTTTATACTATCCTATTGTTTCTCCTGCTCAGGCCACAGTTATTGCTAGGCCGAATTTGTGAAGTGCCATTATTTCGTGCCCTTTAAATCAAATAAATAGGACAGATGATTACAGAAACGTATGGAGAAGGAAAGAAAATAGAGAAGAAAAAGAGAATTTCCCTCAAAATATGATCATTCTGGTATGATCATTTCCCATTTGGCAACCGAGCTTTGTGTATTTGTTGTATTATTTTCCCCCTATTTTTTCTATATTTTTGCTAACTTGCAATTTTTTTGTTCATAACTGATTACTCTTTGCTGTAACACCTAAAGTGTGCTGAGAACATATTCTATTGTTTCACTTTCAGTCAAGCTACCTTAGCGGTGAGCATGGCTTTTTGTCTCCTCCTGCTCTCTCGATAGTGTTACTCGTAGTAAGAAATGTACCGGAATTTTTGGACTATAAGGCGCACTTAAATCCCTCCATTTTCTCCAAAAATCGACTGTGCGCCTTATAACCCAGTGCGTCTAATTGTGGTTGTGTTTACCGACCTCAAATTAATTATATTTGATACATCGTGTAATGACAAGTGTGATCAGTAGATGGCAGTCACACATAAGAGATCGTGTGGACTGCAGGTTGACAAGAGGCCTGTGCAGTAAATGACGTATGTACATCATAGTTAACTGAGACAGGTTCCCAATGAAATATGTCATTGGGGCCTGAAATCTCCAAACGACCAAGGATAGCTGAGTGGTTAAAGCAGCGTGCTCCTATTCAAAGGGGACTGGGTTAAAATCCCAGGCAGGTTCATTGGCTTGCCAAGTCAAAGTATGGAGGAGTTGGGACTCTGAACAATGTTTCACCTCCCCCACACAGAGTAAAGCGAATAGTTTAAAAGGTAAGTATGGGTAATAAAAAAATCAATCTTGTATTTTTTTATTAAAAACAAGATTGTTTTTGTTGATAATTACGATTAATTCGCTTTTTTTAATTAACCAATTTCAATTTCTCAATTTCTTTTTTTTTTTTTATCAACCAATTACTAATTGTCTGTCAGACCCAGGAGACCTCATTGGTCAACGCCCACAATTATTAATGTTTATTCATATTCCCATCCTATTCTCACCCATCCCAGCCTAGGAATTACGATGGTACACTTACCAACCTTAGCTTTGCAACAGAGGAGGAGCTAACCCCCGAGGTTATCCTTGACTTTTGGACTACAGACTATATGTTATTGATTATTATTACCCATACTTACCTTTTTAACTATAAATTAATTAAGCAACTAGCACTTAGCTTTACTCTGTGTGGGGGAGGTAAAACACCCCCACATTGGCCGGCATCCCGACTCCTCCCTACTTTGGCTTGGCAAGCCGGTCGACCTGACTGGGATTTGAACCCAGTAACCCTTGGTTAACAACTCAGTTATCTTGGGTCTTCTTAAGTACAGATTTTGGGCCCCAATGACATATTTAATGGTTAACCTGTCTCAGTAAACTATGATCGAGATGCGATAAAACACTAACTCTTCCAAGTTCCCTATCAGTCCTACTGGGACTCGAACCCAGTAGCACTTTTTGGAGAGGCAACGGTATTAACCACTCAGCTAAGCTGGGTCTCCTTGAGAGAAGATTCCGGGCATCAATGACAAATATAATTCGGGAACACTCTCTCAGTTAAACTACAATGGAGGTGAAACAAAACGGAATACCAAACCACCCAACTGGGATTCGAACCCAGATCAGCTATAAATATACTCCTCCCCTCTTAACCACGCCCCCAACCACGCCCCCTCCCGAAATCGGAGGTCTCAAGGTTGGCAAGTATGCAAAAGGATAATGGGAAGAAGTATAAACCTTTTGACTCCCCCCCCTTTTTTACATAGTTACTTTAACTAATATCTCGCTTCCTCTGAATCACATTTTATCACATTCATCTGGAATGTTCCTATATGAGGGGTGTTTATTTATTGAGGATGCTGAAAAGCAGGATGGTTCATTCGCAAAAAACACACTTGTTGTTAGGCAGAATTAAAATAATTAGAAATAAGAAAATAATGATTGTGCTGTTTCAGGACTGTGAAATGCAGCACAAACACAACCGCTTACTCTAAAAATGTACACACTTATAGAATCTATTTTAAAGTACAAAATAGATTTTTTCACCAATATTTTAATGAGACACTGCAGCACAAACACAATCTTGTCCTGGACTGCCATTTAAACAATGCTAAAGAGTGAGACATTTAAAAAAAATATCCAAAACAATGCAATGTTTGTTCTTTTCACACGCTAAATGAAACACTATCATGTCCTTATTTTCGTCACATACTGATGCGCAGACACACATTAGTGAACGCTTCAATAAAAGGCTGTGATCGCTCTCTTTTTCCACCTGAAGTGAATCCAATCACATAATGAAGTGTGTTAATGGCGGCGTATAGCCTATAAGAGAGGTGGCATTGGCTGCGTTTAGTGCTGCTTTAAAGGAGCCTCTGTGCGGCTATGGGCCCCCTGGGAGGCAGTGCAGCCTCACTTTGCAACAGCAGCAGCAGCAGCAGCAGCTCTGTAGCCAAGGTCTAACTTAGAACAGACAAAATAAAGGGAAAAAAATAAAGTGCTGCTTTTGGCAAACTCTTCCTGGCTTATATTTAGAATGGGCACAGAGCCTTTCATGCCTTTGGTTTCCTCCTCTTCCCTTTAACCCACACACACGCCAGCAGTGTGCGTGTGTGTGTGTGTGTGTGTGTGTGTGTGTGTAGGGAGAGAGAAGGACCAGATGTGTAGCAGGCTGTTGACAAAAGCTGCTGCTAATGCAATTCATGCACAACTGTGTCATTGCGCCTGAAGGAAAGACGAGAGCGGATTCAAAATTTCTCCCCTCTCTGGTCCCCGTCGACATGTGAGCGGACAAGTGTTGTAACCTCACTCTCAACTTTTGAAACCAAAAAATAAAAAATAAAAAAGAAGCGCCGACATTGCCGCAACAAGCCAAAGCCTTCTGATGTTTCCTGTCTTTTCATGACGCTCCCTCCAGCAGGGAGAGTCAAAAGAGCGTGCTGCTCGGCAAAGTACGCAGGCTGCAGTCATTGTTGGGTCAGATGCTGGCTGTGGGAAGTCCGGCGTTTATTCTTTGAGACTCACGGCCTCTCTGAGCTCAGGGCATCACTGTGCACCGCCGTGTTTTTGACCAACTAAATTGATAGAGGCATTGAAGTATGAAAGCAGTAAAAACGGTTTCAATTAGGGATGTCCGATAATGGCTTTTTGCCGATATCCGATATTCCGATATTGTCCAAGTCTTTAATTACCGATACCGATATCAACCGATACTGATATCAACCGATATATGCAGTCGTGGAATTAACACATTATTATGCCTAATTTGGACAACCAGGTATGGTGAAGATAAGGTACTTTAAAAAAAAAAAAGATAATAAATTAAAAACATTTTCTTGAATAAAAAAGAAAGTAAAACAATACAAAAACAGTTACATAGAAACTAGTAATTAATGAAAATGAGTAAAATTAACTGTTAAAGGTTAGTACTATTAGTGGAGCAGCAGCACGCACAATCATGTGTGCTTACGGACTGTATCCCTTGCAGACTGTATTGATATATATTGATATATAATGTAGGAACCAGAATATTAATAACAGAAAGAAACAACCCTTTTGTGTGAATGAGTGTGAATGAGTGTAAATGGGGGAGGGAGGTTTTTTGGGTTGGTGCATTAATTGTAAGTGTATCTTGTGTTTTTTATGTTGATTTAATTAAAAAAACAAAAAAAACGATACCGATAATTTCCGATATTACAATTTAACGCATTTATCGGCCGATAATATCGGCAGGCCGATATTATCGGACATCTCTAGTTTCAATGTGTGAACAGGATGACATAGGTCAGGGGTCTCAAACAGGTTTTATCTGGCCCGCGTGATGAGTTTGCCAAGTATTAAAATGAGCTGCTTTTTTATTTGAACGAAAGAAACTGCTGTTCTAAATGTGTCCACTGGATGTCACAAAAGCAATTCTGTTAGGCAAGCAAACGGTTTATACCTGGGCCAAGCAAGAGGTAAACAGTAAAGGGTGACTGTGGCTCATCCTCCTCGACCCACATGAAACTTAAAACCTGCTGTTTTATGTCTTCTGCTTTAAAACACACCGTCATTTGGCACCTGGGTTGCCCCAAAATGTCTCTGTCAAAAGTGAACTTAACTCTTTGAATAGTTTTTACCTCCGTTTCTTACGGTTTGTTGAGTTAGCACTGGATTGATAGGTGGACATGACAAAGGAGGTTTTTTATTACCTCGAATAGATTACATGTTGTGTTTTTTGTTCAATCCCAGAAAGACTCTGACTTAAAGTTTAACCCTGGCTTTGTAGATACACAGAGACTAAGTCTAAGTTCATTGTGTTCTTGAAACTGCACCAATTTCCTCAGAATTTCCAACAAAATTGTCCAGAGGATTATTTGTGATTTGTACGTTTTCATAATGTGCTTGTTCTATTTTTGGCCAAACTAAAACAAAGTAATCAACCTGGAGTTGTCTCTATTTTTAAGTTATCATGCCATGATTTTACCATTCCGGCCTACTTGGGAATAGATTTTCCTCCATGTGGCCCCTGAGCTAAAATGAGTTTGACACCCCTGACATAAGACATCATGTTATTGACACTCTCTCGCTATAACATGCGGCATGTAAAGTTTACATTTTTACTTAAGGAATTGATATTGCAGGAAGGAGCACGGTTCTCGCACAACCGCAAAACAGGGTCCTCAAAAGTGGTATGACTCTAAAATGTATATAAGGTACATTTGCGACTCGTAGGTGTTTCAGTGTTTAGGTGCCGGAACCCTCTAATCACTAAAGTTCCGTGGGTGAATTATGCAAACCCACTGTAGTTTTTAGCGCTTTGACAGCTAGTCTACTGACAGATATAAGTAACAACTTTATGCTACTTTATAATAGAAATGGCAACAGCGGAAGATGATTGCCACATAACAAGAAGATAGAGAAAAAGAAGAAGCTTATGACTACGGCGTTGGCACAGACTACAATGGAGGAGCCGCGCACATTTTCAGGACTTATGCAGATCCCAAATACACATCAGCAGGTACCAGAAGGTAAGAAAAGTTGGTTTTGCATAATATTGCAAAACAAAACGGTGCCATTTTGCGGTCCTTATACACACACACCATAATAATACTCGTATGTTTAATGTGCTGACAATCCATCAAGCGGTGCGGCTTCATAGCTTACATTACATACTATACATTACCTTTTGCACTATATTAATTTATATTACTATGTGTTGTCAACTTTGTACTTTTTATGTCATTGCCTGAAATAAAAAATAAAAAAAGAATGAAAATAGCTTATGGAAGTCGTACTAAAAACATTTTGACATATTTTTGAGGCCTGTGTGTAATGTTCTTGTCATATCTGTGTGATCATGTTTTGTTTAAGTTACGTTCTGCTTGGTTTTGGACTCTTTTTAGTTCCTACTTTTCACTCCCTTGTCTTGTTTCCATGGTTACCCATTAGTTTAACCTGTTCCACGTTTGGACTCATTGTGCACTCTTGTTTGTCACCATAGCAACCCATAAGTTTTCACTTGCCCTCACGACTCACGCACCTGTCTTTAATCATGTCACTATTATTTAAACCCATTGTTGCCAGGAAGTCTCCCTGGCGACATCATACCCTTGACACACTCTCCACACACCCTTATGACCCTTGCTGCTCTTTTTCATGCCGTTTTCTCGTCCAAGTAAGTTTTCTTTATTCATGCCATAGTTTGCAAGTTTTGTTTCATTGTTCATAGTTTCTGCCTTTGTTCAAGTTTTGTGTTTATAGTCAAGTTTTGTACTTCCGCCCTTGTGCGCGCCTTTTGTTTATTCTTTTTTTTGAGTGTTAAAATTAAATATGTATTCACCTGCACGTCATGTCTGGTCCAAATCATTTGCACCACGGGAGAACAAATCATGCCATAGTTCAAGCCATGACAGTTCTATATTCTCAATGGAACATTTAAAGTTTTGGTGTTTGCTGGCGTCAACTTGCAGTGTACACGTACATCTTATGTATGACTGCCATCTACTGGTCACACTTATCATTACACCATGTACCAAATAAAATAGCTTCGAGGTCGGTAAGCACAACCATAATCATGCCATACATTATGCGCACCGGGTTATAAGACGCACTGTCGATTTTTGAGAAAATGAAATGATTTTTAAGTGCGCCTTATAGTCCGAAAAATACGGTACTTGAAATGATTCAGACAAAGTTTAGTTAGCGGACTATGGCTAAAATGATGGTTAAATTTCTATTTCACACAACTTCATCTCCAATTGTTAGCTAGCTAGCGTGGTAACAAGTTATGCATCAGCCATCAAGCTAACCACAAATGTGGTGTCATAAAAACAACGTCTGTTTTGCAATATGAGCAAGGTATTCATGTTTTTAACAAGAATATGAGGAAATGTCGCACCGCTTTACATGTTTCCACCTGCAATGTTGTTGGAGCGGCGGCTCTGACTCGCGTCCCTTTCGGAAAAACACGAGTGACGACGTCACCGACAAAAAAAACTATTTTAGGGCTTTTTATGAATGTGTCCATTATTCATAACCGCTCCTGTTTTGTAAAATCTTGATTCCAACATTAGTATTCTGGTCTTTATTTAAAATAATAGCACCAAAATGCAAATCTTTACAGGAAGGCAGAGGTGCCCTTCACATGTAGCGTTGTGCAGCTTTGTCTTCCTCCCTGCCAGGTGCTTAATGAGCTGACACGAGGAGACGCAAATTAGCAATCAGGGCAGGCGTAAAAGCAGCAGGACATCAAACAGGACATTGTCCGTCTATGATCATGGAGAAGGCTAAACTTGACCTTTTTGTCACCAACAGTGACTAAAACATTAAGGGCAATGTGAGAATGTGTGGGAACTTCATTGCCTCCTGAACTACAAGGTCCAATGTAGTCTGTGTTTTCTAACTATAATAGAATGACGTTCATGGCCATTTCTTGCACAGTGTTGTACAAGGCTGCTATTTTCTTGAAATGAATCAAATAGTATAAGACATTTTAGAAATATTTTTTCAAAGGTACTATACAAAAGTATTTTTTTTATACAGTCGTGGTCAAAAGTTTGCATACACTTGTAAAGAACATAATGTCATGGCTGTCTTGAGCTTCCAATCATTTCTACAACTCTTATTTTTTTGTGATAGAGTGATTGGAGCACATACTTGTTCACAAAAACATTCATGAAGTTTGGTACTTCTATGAATTTATTATGGGTCTATTGAAAATGTGACGAAATCTGCTGGGTCAAAAGTATACATACAGCAATGTTAATATTTCAATCAATCAATCAATCTTTATTTATATAGCCCTAAATCACAAGTGTCTCAAAGGGCTGCACAAGCCACAACGACATCCTCGGTACAAAGCCCACATTTGGTTACATGTCCCTTGGCAAGTTTCACCGCAATAAGGCGCTTTTGGTAGCCATCCACAAGCTTCTGGCAAGCTTCTGGTTGAATTTTTGACCACTCCTCTTGACAAAATAGGTGCAGTTCAGCTAAATTTGTTGGTTTTCTGACATGGACTTGTTTATTCAGCATTGTCTACACATTTAAGTCAGGACTTTTGGAAGACCATTGTAAAGTTAAGTTAAGTTAAAGTTAAAGTACCAATGATTGTCACAAACACACTAGGTGTGGTGAAATTTGTCCTCTGCATTTGACCCAATCCTCCCAAACCTTCATTCTAGCCTGATTTAGCCATTCCTTTACCACTTTTGACGTGTGTTTGGTGTCATTGTCATTATCACCCAACTGCGCCCAAGACCCAACCTCCGGGCTGATGATTTTAGGTTGTCCAGAATAATTTGGACCTCTCCAAGGTTTCTCATAGTCATTCACATCGACGTCCCACTGGGGTGAGTTTTTCCTTGCCCTTATGTGGGCTCTGTACCGAGGATGTCGTTGTGGCTTGTTCAGCCCTTTGAGACACTTGTGATTTAGGGCTATATAAATAAACATTGATTGATTGATTGATTGAGGTAATCCTCCTTTTTCATTGTCCCATTTAAAGCACCAGTTCCATTGACAGCAAAACAGGCCCAGAGCATAAAACTAGTACGTGCTCCAATCGCTCTATCACAAAAAAATAAGAGTTGTAAAAAGTATTTGAAACTCAAGACAGCCAAGACATTATGTTCTTTACAAGTGTATGTAAACTTTTAATCACGACTGTATATGAACTGGTTTTATTGTGCTCTTGTTGCCTTGGATGATGGACCACAAAAAGACTGGTCGCTGCTTTGGTAGCAACTAATGGGGATATATTTTCATTAAATAAACAACTATTTATGTAGGACACTTCTTTAGGTACACCTGATTTGATTCTGCGTGAAAAAGTTCATAGTGCATAAAATGTAAATTTAGCTTAGAAACCTGACAAAAATAGTGCATATGAAAGAATGTGTAGGGCTTGTGGATGCACACGTTCTCAAATTGGCCCCACCACTTCAATCAACCAATCAGATTGAGGGGAATCCACAGTGCCTTCCTCCCACAAACAATCAGGCGTGAGCACTCGGACAGACACTGAAAATAGGTAGAATTGCTGTTTATTTCTGAAAGAAATGGTTCTTAAGTAGGTGTGGATGGGGGACCTGCAATGCAGATATACAATATTAGGAGAGATTGGACGGAACAAAACTCTACATTTCCAAAACCGAAGATAAAGTAAGACTTGTGTCTTTGTTGGATCAAAGCTTGTGGGAGACTGAATTTTCAGATGAACGTAAGAACATCAACAATAACAAAGTTGTTTGTTCAAAGGTTAGTTCAGTAATTCAATGAAAAATAAACATTTAGGAATTTCCATAGATAAATCATTACATTCATAAATATAAAGGATTACACAATTTACTGTCCTCTAGTAGTTGTTTTAATCTACGACAACATGAAGGCCGATTTGCTGTGACAATACATAGTATAATTTGTCTATAAAATTGTAGTAAGTACACCTCGGCATAACATTGTTTACTTATTACATTAAAGAAACTAACAAAAATAAATACAGATCAATTTACAACAAAGAATAACTTTATTAACATTGTTTTTTAGTCTGTAACATAAAAGATTTAAAGTGCATCTATGTGTCTGAAATAATTAAATCCTTATTTAAATTGTAAAAAAATGAACCATTTAATACTGACAAATACAGTTAAAAAAAGTCAATAAATAATATTAAATTCAAATTCATCAGCAACATTAATTCAGTAGCACAATATATAAAACACTTTAACCTACAAAACAAAAATACAAAAAACAAAACAATTTGTGCTGGTTTCAAAATGAGGATGAGCACATTTTGTAGTGCAAAGCTTTTCAAAGCGGTGTTTGAAGCATGATGCTGTATGATACTGATAAAGCATGTTCCCCGGGGGCACAGCGTCCGCCTCATTATTTGAGAAGAGCTGGTTTAGCTACAGGCCATATTGTTTTTTTTAATGAATGGTAAAGAGGTAGCATGTAGTGGAAAAACACATTTTAATGTAGACACATTTTCATGTGGCCATCGAGGGTATTTATGGTTAATAACAATGATAGAATAAGAAATCTTAAATTTTTTTACTTGGTAAAATTTCATGATGCAGTCTATGTGTTGGTGGATATTTCTGCATTAGCCGCCAGCATTAACACAATTTCTGCCTTCCGGGACACAGATTTCATTAATGTAGCCATAGTTAAAGTAGTTTGGTCCGCTCTTAAGTGATCGATGCGACAGATTTTCAGCATCGGGAAAAAAAAGTTATGCAAATCTTTTCTGACATTTTGCAATCTTTGACCAAAGCGTGTGTGACATGACAACAATAACCGCGGGGTTTGATCAATTTTAACTGACACCGTTTTTGCAGAACCTGTGTGTATTTTCCAGGGATACTTCATCTTACCTGTCCAGGTGAAAGGCAGCGATCTCAGCATTGTGTCTCTCAAAGTCAGAGAAATAGAAAAAGTCTGGGGGCGTCTCCTGTTCACGAGTCTGCCTGCAAGGACAAATAAAATCATATTTAGGCAGTGGATTTGATTGAAACAACATCCCTAAGTCGACAAATGTAACAACGGATGTATTTTTCCTACACAGAAAACCAGACAAGTATGGCTTCACACATGTGCACCTATTATTTGCTTTGTCAGCAATATCAAGGCCACAATACAAACATCTCTATGAACACCCTCGAGGAGGAGAAAGGACAATTTAAGGTCAAAGCCTTCCTCCTGAAGTGGCCATCCCTGTTCCTGCTGTGTATCTATTTCTGTCCGTCTCTGATCCTGCTGAAAAACTGCTTCCCGCAGACATTGTGCTTTTAAAGCTCTTACAAGAAGTGAGAGAGGCTCTTTAAGACTTAAAAAGCCGGCGCTGATGGAATAGGAGCCAGAACGGAGCAGGGCAAAAGCATCAAAAAAAAAAAAAAAAAAAAAAAAAAAAGATGGTGATTTTTGAAGTATTTTGTGAGCAATCCTTCCACTTTGCTTTGTTTTTATTGATCACAGAAGCAACGATTGCAAATAATCTTCAGCTTTCTGGAGGAAGATGAGAAGACTGGAAAATATCTTGGCAACGTCTCTTCCTTATCCTTCTTCTTTATTCCCCTCTCTGATCATTTCCCTTCCCTGTGTGTCCACATCTTAATCGCTCCACCTCTCCCTTTCCTCCTCTGTTGCTCCATCTCTCTACTCTCCTTGGCTGGCTCGCTACCTCCACAGCTGCGTAGCTGACATGTGCCCCAGTCATTAACCACCCCAACATGGTGCCCAGGAGCACATTCATTCACTGAAAAGTCCTAAATTTCCTTCCTCTTGATTAGCCCTTTTGCTCATCTTTCTCCACATGCACATCATGCCCTTAAAAGGATTTGACAAACATAGTCAGTCATTTTGTTTGTAGGTATTCTTAATCCTTTACAACATATCTGTGACGTCAACATAGGGACTGTTCAAATACGCAATGGTCCAACCCATCATAGGTTTGCTTCTTGTGTTGACAAACAAGGAACATATATCATTATCTGGGGATGCAACAAATGACTATTTTGATGAATGACTACCGTATTTTTCGGAGTATAAGTCGCACCGGAGTATAAGTCGCACGTGCCGAAAATGCATAATAAAGAAGGAAAAAACATATAAGTCGCACTGGAGTATAAGTCGCACTGGAGTATAAGTCGCATTTTTGGGGGAAATGTATTTGATAAAACCCAACACCAAGAATAGACATTTGAAAGGCAATTTAAAATAAATAAAGAATAGTGAACAACAGGCTGAATAAGTGTACGTTATATGACGCATAAATAACCAACTGAGAAGGTGCCTGGTATGTTAACGTAACATATTATGGTAAGAGTCATTCAAATAACTATAACATATAGAACATGCTATACGTTTACCAAACAATCTGTCACTCCTAATCGCTAAATCCCATGAAATCTTATATGTCTAGTCTCTTACGTGAATGAGCTAAATAATATTATTTGATATTTTAGGGTAATGTGTTATTAATTTCACACATAAGTCGCTCCTGAGTATAAGTCGCACCCCGGCGGCCAAACTATGAAAAAAACTGCGACTTATAGTCCAAAAAATATGGTAGTCATCGACTATCCTAACGGTTAGTCGACTAATCGGTTTATGAAACATATTCAGTGGCCCTAATTTAGCAATTGGCTTTTAAATTCAGCTTGAGATAATATTATTACTATACAAAGATGACCACTTCAATATTTATTTACACTATAACTGTGATATATTATACAATAATAAGGCTTTTACAAAAATAAAAATAGCTATTAATCTTTTGCACGTTCAAAAGCTAGGACTTGCAAAGTGCTGACAAAAACAAATAATTCATTTTCATGCACACAAAAGAGAGTCAGAGTCGCAGCAATTACAACAAAACAACACAGAAGCTAACCAGCGTCCTCAAAAACAGGAGTGTATGTTGTGGTGATGATGTGTTGAGAAAGGTATATTATTGATTATTGATTAACTCCTGGCATTTTTATCCAATCCAATCCAATCCATTTTATTTATATAGCACATTTAAACAACACAATTTTTCCAAAGTGCTGCACAACAATATTAAATAAATATGATTAAAAACGATTTTAAAGTGTAAAACCAATTAAAACAGTAAATAGAAATCAACATTTTAAAAACACAGAGGACAACAGAGGACCACACAACTCCCGTAGTATTAAAAGCCAGAGAATAAAAGTGGGTTTTAAGACGAGACTCAAAACACTCCACTGTGGGAGCAGTTCGAACATGGAGGGGCAGAGTGTTCCAGAGAAGGCCCTGTCTCCCCTGGTTTTAAGTCTCGTCTTGGGCACCACGAGCTGGAGCTGGCTCTCGGACCTCAGAGTGCGCGCAGGATTGTAAGTTTGAATGAGGTCCGAGATATAATGAGGTGCCAGTCCATGTAAAGCTTTAAAAACAAACAGCTAGGTTTTAAAATCAATTCTAAAATGAACAGGGAGCCAGAGAAAACTCTGAAGGATTGGGGTTATATGCTGGCGTCGCCTGGCCCCTGTTAAAAGTCGTGCTGCCGCGTTCTGGACTAACTGCAACCGGGAGAGAGCTTTTTGGCTAATGCCAGCATAAAGTGCATTGCAGTAGTCCAGGCGACTTGAAATAAAAGCATGCACGACTTGTTCAAAAAGGTTAAAAGATAAAAACGGTTTTACCTTTGCTAAAAGACGAAGATGATAAAAACTATTATTCATTGTTCAACATTGTGTAATTGATAAATTCTTGGCAATTTCGCTATCTAATATGTTGTATATTTATTATTTTATGACATCGGCGCTGTGTTGCCAAATGTTTGCGAGTGTGATTGACGTTTGCTATTGTGCCTGTCTTCTTTGCACTGTAAATTGACGCTGCACAATCACTTCACTTCACTTCCTTGTTTACATTGACAGAGATGTTGTCGAGTGATGATAATCACTAATCGCCTAACATTTACCAACAGACATCACAGCTATGGATAGCATTCAACAGTTCTTTAGTGTTTTCTTAGCAGAAGCAATATGTTAGATAAGTAAAAGTTTACAAACAACAAACACTTTTTAACTGTAAAACATACACAGAGAATGTCTGCAACTTGCGGACAACATTAAGCAACCCTTTGGGAGTTGTTGTTTTTACAGTAATTTTGGAATGCTACAATTAATCAATTAATTTGAATAGAAAAAAGCTTTGATTTATATTCTGTTGGTTCGATTAATCTTTTAATGAGTGTACCTAATACATAATGATTAAAATCCGAACCACATCGGACTTTAGGTATGTGAACATAGTTGAGAGTGGTGGTGTGTGGGTGCTGTAATATGTGTGACGGCGAACAGCAGATCATTTTTTTCTCTGAATTTTTATAAATGCTTGAATTTCAATTTCAATGTTGATAATGTGCATTTATTTGAAAAAAAAAGAAGAAGATTATGGCAAGCAAAAACATTGCCATTTGTTTCAATTATTTTCTCTAAAAAAAAATGTGTTGAGCCGATTATTCGCCTAATCAAACAAACTAATCAATAGATTGCTTGATTACTAAAATAATCTATAATTGCAGCCCTACAGTAATTTGATAACAAGTTCATAAAAAGTGCTTTTACTACCATCTAGTGTCTACTTGTAAGTTAGGTTTAAAGTTAAAGTTCGGTTGCTAAAAATATTGCGGTAACTGTGTGGTAACAAAAACAAGAGAAACATCAATATACAGTAGATGCATATTTGATTATATTTGTTGAAAACTATTGGGGTTAAGGTTACAAAGTTCATTAATTTGGGACGGTGTGGCGCGGTTGGGAGAGTGGCTGTGCCAGCAACCTGAGGGTTCCTGGTTTGATCCCCACCTTCTACCAACTTCGTCACGTCTGTTGTGTCCTTGAGCAAGACACTTCACCCTTGCTCCTGATGTGTCGTGGTAAGCGCCTTGCATGGCAGCTCCTGCCATCAGTGTGTGAATGTGTGTGTGAATGGGTGAATGTAGAAATAGTGTCAAAGCGCTTTGAGTACCCTGATGGTAGAAAAGCGCTATACAAGTATAACCCATTTACCATTTGATTTAAAATGGATGAAATCACAAGCTGGTGCAATAATTTTGAAACAATAAGCCATGAACCAGTAACAAAACAAGTAAAACAACAATATTTTTGTGCATAAAAAGAGCACACTTTGTTCGATCCCTTGAAGTCTTTGGAGTTAAGGTTACACAATGTCTTTGAGTGTCTTAAGAAGTAATTACAATATATTATTATTGTTAATAACATTGATTTAAAAAAATAATCATACAATCCAAAACTGGTGCAATGTTATTGAACAAATACGCCTCGAACCATCGCAACTTTCGCCATATTTTTTTTTAAAAGCTGCAGAAAAATCTGCGATTTTGGGCCGCAATAATCACAAAAATAAACCTGTGATATTCTGGAGGGATTGACGAATGCTTGTTTGTATTGATAAGTACATTAAAACAGACTTACATTTATCTCAACATTTCTCTCTGACTCTCATCGAAGGTGGACACTTTCCCATCCCTCTCCCTTATCTCTCCTGCAAGATTATTTGTTTTGTCTTGTCTTTCTTGGAGCCTCTTTTTGCACTGCTGTTCACTGATAACTGGCCGCTCAACGAAATTGACAAGATCTTCTTGACGAGAAGGTCTGGTTTGGGTGAAGCTGCCCGTCCTGACGGAACGTTTGTTGCTGCACACACGAACTCTGAGCGAAGCGGAGTGCTGTGTGCCGAGTAACCCTTTTAGTCGAGGACATTGAAGATATCTACAGTATTCGGAATCATATCTGGACATCTGCTGATTGGAGTAAGCGTTGTCCTGGTATATCAACAAACTGGAAGACGAAGGCAGCTGTTCAATGTACCCCAAAGCAGCCACAAATGATTGAAAGATGGGCAGCGCTGTGGGAACTCAGACTTTTGTGATTGTGGACTAAATCACAACTTGGACATCATTTTGGACACTCCGTCTGCTCTGCATGGCATACCATGAAGAATTTGAGAACCAGAAATAGATAATTAGAGTGAAAAGTTTAAATTTGGTTTCGCTTGCTCAAACACAAACATTCAAATCTGGATTATTTTTTGTGGCTGGAGTGACTTGGCTAGGTCGTTGCTTCAAGATGCTCCCAAAATGTCAGCCCAGCAAAGACTCTATAAATTCCTTCCCTGTCTCTTATGAACACACACATGTTGTTCGTTGACTTTTGTTGGACTGACTGGCTGTGTTATCGCGATAATACCCTACGAGAGCACCAAGGTCGCAGAACAAAGTCACTCAGCAGGCTTTAAACACACACGCAAAATACATCCATGGAAAATACACGCCACACACAGACACACGGACCCCACTCCCCACATCCCATACCTGCGTCACTTCATCCTACGTGGTATGACAGCAAACGGAGCAGCGCACCTGGTGGCGGCAGCTTTGGGCCGGATGACCACCCCTTACCCCCTTGTTGCAAGTTTCGGGTTGTATGTTGTAATATGTATATGTGCTTTGATATAGGTTTTTTCCCGGTCTCAAACTAGGCCCCCCTCCAGGACTTTAGTATGGGACTTGCTTTTTTCCTCCTCCTCTTTTGAATTTTTACATTTTAAAATTTTACCTTTTTTACGGGGCGCCGTATGTCTGTTCTTGAACGGGTTTGTACTGAAAATGTATTGTCGTTGTACTTTTTAAGTGTAATGACAATAAAGTCCCATCCATCCATCCATCATTTCCACTGCTGGATTTGCTATAAATGGTAAACAGTCTGTATTTATATTATTATACCTGGAATGATATCCAAAGCGCTTTATATTATACATCACTTTCACACACTGATGGCGGAAGCTGCCATGCAAGGCCCTAACCACGACCCATCAGGAGCAAGGGTGAAGTGACTTGCCCAAGGACACAATGGCCATGACTAAGGTGGCGGAAGCTAGAATTCTTCACGGCCATACTACTTATCCATACTACACCCATCTATGTCCAAGATCAGACTCCAAATGAATTTATGGCACGCTCATCAGGCCTATTAAATCAAATAAAAACAACCGTTTAAAGTAAAATTGAGTACACAACTATTTATTTCAGAACAGAGCTGTCAGTGTTAAGAGAAAATCCTCTTAGGAATAAGCATGAGCAAACATTCTAGCACAAGTGATTCACGGTCCTTTGGCCTGAACGAAATATTTCACATGTCCTCATCACATTACTGTGTCTTCTCAAGGGGACAAAACAACACTAGAAGCTGCTTATATACACGCCTACAATTTAGCATTGCTATGAGGTGTTTTGTAATCGCTATGATTAAGAGTACGGTAGCTTGAGACATAGTTCTAGGACTAGGGTCGGCAACCGCGGCTCCGGAGCTCTTTGACCACTCTGATGTGGCTCAGCTGTATACTTGCTGACCCTTCCGATTTTTCCGGGAGACTTCCGGATTTCAGTGCCTCTCCCGGAAATCTCCCAGGTCAAATATTCTCCGATTTTTCACCCGAACAACAATTTTGAGGGCGTGCCGTGATGACACTGCCTTTATTAGCGTCCTCTACAACCTGTCGTCGCGCCCACTTTTTCACCATACTATCTGCGTGCCGGCCCAGTCACATGTTGTATGCGGCCTCTGCTTACACACATAAGTGACTGCAAGGCATACTTAGTCAACAGCCATACAGGTCACACTGAGGGTGGCCGTATAAACAACTTTAACACTCTTACTAATATGCGCCACACTGTGAACCCACACCAAACAAGAATGACCAACACATTTCGAGAGAACATCCGCACCGTAACACAACATAAACACAACAGAACAAATACCCAGAATCCCATGCATCCCTAACTCTTCCGGGTTACATTATACACCCCCGCTACCACCAACCCCCCCCCCCCCCCCCCCCCCCCACACACACACACACACACCGTAGCAGTACAGTAGACTACTTCCTGACTGCGGCAAGAACCCTAGGAAAAACTGAACTGTGTGCATGCATGCAAATGAGACTCAGAAGTTTAAGAAAACTACAACGAAAACATCTAAAACTCTAATGACATGCACTGATAATTTTTTGTCCAAAACGGGACACATTTCAGACTTTTGACTTCCATACTTCCCCGGGCCCTAAAAAGCGTTGTCGTGAGCAAAGCGAGGGAAACATACATAAATGCATGACCACATAGTAAATTCTACGCTTCGTAAATGTTTGAGCACGCTGTATGTGGAAGACTGGGAGAAAACAACCAGGAGGGCAAAGATTTTGTACATATGTACAAACACAGTGGAACCTTGATTGACGAATGCCTCTATTTGTGTTATTTTCGGTTTGCAAACGTTTACATCGCGCCAAATATGCCTCTGTGTGCGGACCATGTCTCGGCATACAAACGCTTCATTTATTTATTCATTCATTCATTTTGTGTGTCACTGAAAGCCCTATGGGGGTTGCCATTTTGATGACATCCCTTCCTGTAATCATGGGCAAGGCCATTTTGAAGAGGCATGGCCCCCTATGTAACATCCTGTTTACAACCCGTACATACCGGCGCGGCCATTTCAAAGGGCTTCGAGGCCCGCGGCACTTCTGACGAGTTTATTTCTACAATTGTCGTACCATGCGCCAGTCAGAGCTGTGTCAGTTGGTCTTCGAGATCCTTTTATGTGATCAGAAAACGCTTTAAATGTGTCTAAACTTTCACAGTCTTGCTGTATCGCTTCGGGTTGCTGGACAACCATCGAGCTAGCATTTTAGCTACATAGTTAGCCCGCGGCACCTTCACTTTGAGGATTTTATCAGCAAAAGGGATTTGTTCCTTAGCAAGTATTTAATTGTGATAAGACCGAATAAGATGCCACATCGGACCTTTACTACAGTGGAGGAGAAGGCACTACCGGGACACATGCCGATGAAGGATGGCCTCACACTGGTAGTTTGTGCTAACGCTAGCGGTGACTACGTGAAACCACTGCTTGTTTATAACTCCGAAACTCACAGTTAAGCAATGCCACACATATTCCCAGACACAAGGTAAAATTATTTTCTTTATTTTGTTTTTTGAGCGCACCAGCAAGACTTGTGTGTTTGTGTGTGCAATTTTTGTTTCATCTGACCACAGAACTTTCCTCCAGAAGGTCTTATCTTTGTCCATGTGATGTCAGATAAAAAAAAAAATTGAGCTGTTTGGCCACAATACCCAGCAATATGTTTTGAGGAGAAAAGGTGAGGCCTTTAATCCCAGGAACACCATCCCTACCGTCAAGCATGGTGGTGGTAGTATTATGCTCTGGACCTGTTTTGCTGCCAATGGAACTGGTGCTTTACAGAGAGTAAATGGGACAATGAAAAAGGAGGATTACCTCCAAATCCTTCAGGACAACCTAAAATCATCAGCCCAGAGGTTAGATCTTGGGCGCAGTTGGATGTTCCAACAGGACAATGACCCCAAACACAAAGGAATGGCTAAATCAGGCTAGAATTAAGATTTTAGAATGGCCTTCCCAAAGTCCTGACTTAAACGTGTGGACAGTGCTGAAGAAACAAGTCCATGTCAGAAAACCAAGAAATTTAGCTGAACTGAACCAATTTTGTCAAGAGGAGTGGTCAAAAATTCAACCAGAAGCTTGCCAGAAGCTTGTGGATGGCTACCAAAAGTGCCTTATTGCAGTGAAACTTGCCAAGGGACATGTAACCAAATATTAACATTGCTGTATGTATACTTTTGACCCAGCAGATTTGGTCACATTTTCAGTAGACCCATAATAAATTCATAAAAGAACCAAACTTCATGAATGTTTTTTGTTACAAACTAGTATGTGCTCCAAGACACTCTATCACAAAAAAATAAGAGTTGTAGAAATTATTGGAAACTCAAGACAGCCATGACATTATGTTCTTTACAAGTGTATGTAAACTTTTGACCACGACTGTACATTATAGTGTCTAGGGACTTTTGTCCAGGCTAGAACATATTATTCATGTTTACATTGATTCTTATGGGGAGCTCTGTTTCACTATACGAACATTTTGGTTGGCAATCCATGTTGAAGTGATAAGCTATTTTGCACCGAGCTGCCACGAGAAGCTCCTCTGGTAGCCAAATGCTGCAAGAAGAAAAATCTCTGTTTTTCATGCACAATGTGGTGCCGCTGTACAGCCGCCTGTCTGTCCTGACATCAGAGGCGTGATCAATGGCAGCAGGTGAGACATACTGAGCCCAGCGTGCCCTGGCTGACCCCAGGGGGGGCCCAAGGTAAACACATAGTTTACACTGGCTGGACAGACACTTTCTTGGCTGCAGCTTCCAAGGTCTCAGGGGCCCCACAGCAGCCAGTGGGGGCGTGGTGGTTTATAACAGCAAACACAGCACAGTGTGAGAAGGTGAATGGAGAGTACGGCTCTTGCGGAAAAATCTACCTGCACATAATGTACAGTATACACCGTATGTGCTGGCCTGGAAACAGTTCCTTTAACAGCTTTATGCACATGCACAGAAGCAACACTACAGCAATGTGTTAGCTCTACCTGCATAGCAACTTTGGAAATTACCTTCACTGCATCTTTTCAGTAAGTAGCATCCAGTGAAACTGTAGGTGGGACCAGCACAATTAATAGGGGAGTTGTGAAAAACTAAGGCTGTCAAATGTAATGCATTAACTCATGCAATCAATCCTGAAAAAATATTACATTAATCAGGTATGAACACAGATTTATCACAAAATGTATTTTGTCTGCACAAACTCCTTCACCTTAACCACAGATGGTTACCTGAAAGGCATGGGTTGTTATACGGTCAGTGATCACTTCAATGCATACTTCAGTGCAAAGATGAGACTCTGGCTGAATCTTCACTTCAAAATTCACCTTGGCTGTACTGAAGATTCAAATATTACCAAGGGTTGAGCAAATAGTAGACGTGCATTCAAGAAAACCAACTAAAAAATGTTTGTTGATGACATTCTGATAATAAAATTGCTCTGTGTTAAAATGTTGGGGTATTTTTTTTTAAGTTATTTAAAATTATGCACGCAAGTAATCTACTGTGATTAATCGCGAATAATCAAAACTCAAGTGTGATTATTCTAATTTAAAAATGCAATCGTTTGACAGCACTAAAAAAAACACAATACCAAATACACCACTACTATACTTGTAGTGGTGTATGTGGTGAGGGACTCATTCAAATCAAGATTCAAATGAGGCTGTACTGGAAGTCGGTTGTTTGGAACTTCCATTCCACAGGGAAAAGCAACTTTTATTGATTTATTGCCTTTACCCTAAAAACAGATAGTAATGCACATCATCGCTACCTGCAGGGCTCGAGTACAACAACAACAATGTTTACTTTAACAGCTGATCCAGATTCGTAGATACATCTGAAATTAGGGCTGCAACGATTAAAGAGGCTGTTTTGCAACTTGCTCACAGTAACATTTTTCAAAGCAAAAAATATAACAATCACACAATTGGCTAGCTTGGGTTACCATTAGTAGTTTCACAGAACACATTTGTGTTAAAATGGTCTATTTTTTTTTATTTTTTAAATTGATTGGTGTTTACCGCGGTCACTCACCTTGTCTCGTCAACACATACGCATACAAATCTAAGAGAAGCAACAATTAATTTGCAGTCATGTTGTTGTTGTGATAGAATAAACATTAATTGACAGTAAACACTATCTATCCGAATCACTATTATTAGCTAACAACACGTACATACAATTATACATTGTTACGTCATTATGTCCTAAAGCCGTATAGGGGTGGTTCACTGTGTAAAATACATTGGAAAGTTGGCACCCTCTGGGCATCTGTGTAAATGTTGCGAACAGCCCCTTTAAGCCTCGATTTATATTCTGTTGCTTTGCTTCGATTAGTCATTCAATGAGTGCAACTAATGACAATTGATAAAATTCAGACCACACGGAGAACCAGGAACTTCAATGTTGATGATGTGCATTTATTAGGAAAAAA
Source organism: Nerophis lumbriciformis (assembly GCF_033978685.3). Taxonomy (NCBI): domain Eukaryota; kingdom Metazoa; phylum Chordata; class Actinopteri; order Syngnathiformes; family Syngnathidae; genus Nerophis; species Nerophis lumbriciformis. The sequence continues at coordinate 9,850,904 of NC_084558.2, read as the reverse complement.
AGATTTTTAAAAAACAAAACTATTTTACCTAAAATATGAGTTGAGGCTATAAATCAGGGGACCATTTTGCTATTTTTCATTATCAAAACCAATATAATATATTGATTTTTTTTTTACCTTTAGGGCTCCGCTCAAGTTTGGTCCCAAGGACCCAAAAGGGTCTCAGTCATAAACATTTAAAAAATAAGTGTAGCTTATTATTATTCAACCTTTCAAAACCTGGAGATCAACTTGTGGTCTAACTGCCGTTATAAAATTAAAACATTTTTTTTTTTAATGTTTTATGCCCGGGCAGCACGGTGGACCACAATACGAAGGTCCTGGGCTCGAGGTCTTTCTGTGTGGAGTTTGCATGTTCTCCCCATGACTGCGTGGGTTCCCTCCGGGTACTCCGGCTTCCTCCCACCTCCAAAGACATGCACCTGGGGATAGGTGGATTGGCAACAGTAAAATAGGCCCTAGTGTGTGAATGTGAATGTGAAAGTTGTCTGTCTGTGTTGGCCCTGCGATGAGGTGGTGACTTGTCCAGGGTGTACCCTGCCTTCCGCCCAAATGCAGCTGAGATAGGCTCCAGCACCCCCCCCCCGCAACCCCGAACCGGGACAAGCGGTAGAAAATGCCCTTTTTGTTAAGACAACAATTTTTTTTAATGGCAGACACACAAAATATGCAGTGTTTTCCACAAAAATGGTTTCGATGTGCAATATTTGACATGAAGAAATTGGAGCCTTGAATAGAGCAATAATTCATAACAACATTCATTTTGATTCATTATTATTTTTTTGAGCAATGACAAAGTAAAAATAAAAATAAAGAAAACATTCTGCATGGCAGCTTTGTGTTATTTGAGTCAACATTGAAACTTTTTCACACTACATTGAACCTGTATGCTCTTTTATAACACTTTTTTATGTTTTTGGTTTACTTTAAATAGTATTTTTAGAATGTGCTGCGGGCTGTGAAAACATTAGCTGCGGGCCACAAATGGCCCGCGGGGCCACAATTCAGACACCCAGTGTTATGATCCATTTCCCGGATCATAGTTTACTTACGTTTTGATTCACTTGTTGTTTAAGTTCTGTTTCAGCACCCCGTTTTTGTGTCTCCTTGATTGCTATGGTTATTCATTGTGTTCACCAGCCTCTGATTAGCGTTCGGGAAACTCACCTGTTCCTGGGCAATAATCAGAGGCAGGTGAACAGAATGAATAATCATAGTAACCACGGAGATACAAAACCGGGGTGCTGAAACAGAACTTAAACAACAAGTAATTTAAAACGTAAATAAACTATGATCCGGGCAATGGATCTTAACACCCAGCTGCTATAAAGTGTGTTTTATACGATTACTCCATAAAGCGAAAAAACTATTCGATAGATTAATTGATTAGTGAACTAATCATTTTCACTTTGTTTCTTTCCAGAGCATTTGTATCCTAGTTAAAATGTATTTACACATATACATGCACAATAATTAATGTATTTACATGTACAGTATGCTGTACCAGCAAAACCATACTATTTTATTGTGGAGACATTATTTTGAAAATGTCATGTTTTATGTTAAACACACGTCGACTGCAGAGAACACTGGCTCTAATGAGTCGTAGCGAGGGATGTGGGCCATTTCAAACACAGGAAGCGATGAGACTATGGGTATAGGGTAGGGTTTAAAATGTTCTGGTTTTTTCTACTTTTAATGTTGCAAGTTTAAACTGTTACATTCTGCATTTGTCTGGACTCCAGGATGCAGAGATCTCAGGCAACTGCAGAAAAGAAGCCCTTTTTATTAGGGAAGACACATATGTGCAGCCAGGAAGTGCACAATGCTCAAACAAATAGCGCAAAGCAAATGGTCCACAAGAAGCATCCTGATTGGCAATGAGGGACATATGACAGAGCCAGGACTCAGACCAGAGGAGTGGTGGTAAATGGTGGCAAACAGGAAGTAGAATGAAATATAAGAGCGCCGGACAGGATATAATACAAAATACAAGCAGATAATGACACTGTAACATGACTGTCTCAGCCCGGGCGCATGCTAATGCGCACTCATCTGTGCGCGCTGATGAGCGCACCTCCAGGAACACACTTCCAGGAGCGTGCCAGGCGCGTGTCTGTCCTGCTGCAGCCGGCAGCTGCAATCAATCACCGGCAATCAGCGCACCTGAAGCTGATCATCAGGACCACCTTCAAAAGCCTGCACAACCTGCTATCTGGGGCCAGAACGTAATCTTCCGTTCGTATACCGTAAGCCGACTAACCCTGCTATATGCAGACTTTGCTCTCTGTGTTTTTCTTCCCCGTGTTTCTTGATTGTCTCGTGTCCTCCTTTGTCGTTCCAACTGCAGACCTTCGTTCTTGCGTTGACGTGCTGTGTGCGTCTTGTCATTCCTTGTTCCTCTGCTTCCCGGACTGCCTCTTGGATCTCGACTTCCCGCTTGGACACGGACCTCGAACGCCTCGCTATTCGCCCTGACTATCAGCCTGCTCACGGATCTCAGAGCTTGTGTTGTTCACCCCTGGACTTCCTCACCTTTCGCTCAACACTCCTGGTAACACTCATTCATTCCTACACATAGTCTCACACCATACACACTCTTGGATTTTGTCACACTCCATTTTCCTTAGTTTATTCATATTATTGTTTGTTATTATATATATTGTTAATATATATAATAAATACATAGAGCTACTACGCCCCCTTGTGGGTTGTGCCGTCTACTCTCCTCCAGAAAACATAACAATGACAGTAAATGTGATTATCGTGATGTGGGTACTTTTGTGTAACACCTATCATAATCATAACCAACGATTCCAGTTTTTTCCAAGTCAGTAATAGTGTTCTGTGCACTGAATGTAGAACTTTCTTACATATCTGTAGACCTTGGACGAAGTCTGCATTCCAGTGTGCAGCCATTGTATTATATTTGTCTTTGCCAATACAGCTTTTGTACTGGATCGGACAGGACTGTGTGGATGCACCAAATGTTGTGGAGTGTAGTTTGAAATTCAAACCAGCCAATCGAACAGACTTAAAGTCACAGCGGGCTGGCACACCAAAGCGTAAAGTAGTAAAAGATGTACAGTAAAATAGGGCAAGACGGTCTTCTTCCGCACACACACACACATGAAGAGTTTCAGAGCACTGAGATGCGAGGATGAAGGTGAGCTTTATATGCAAGAGAGGCTGAGATAGCAGAGCATCAACACCGCGGGCATGACGGCGGCGATGAAAGGAGGCGGAGCATTGTTTTATCTGGAGCGGAGCCTGCGTGAAGGCTGACCTTTTAAGCAATGACATTTGATAAAGTGACTAAACGGCCCCACCGAGCCGGGCCCAGGAAGGATGCGCCTCCGCATCAGATGCACTGTATGCATGGCTGTTTATTGGTGTCGCCGCGCTGTAATTTGATGTCTTAGGAGTGGATTTTTGGCGCCCAAATGGGAGGGGCGTGACGGAACTATTGTGCTTTTGCACATGGTCGGGATGACATTTGGTTTATGTGAGCGGAGGATGGAGTGATGAGGGCATACAGAAAAGAAACAAGGAGAAGGAGGCTAGAATGATGGAAGGGATAAGTGATGGAGAAAGAAAGGTGCTGTATCATTTTGCTTTTGGTTGTAATGGAAGACAAGAAAAAGGGAAAAGTCAATAATAGACCTAGGGAGGGAGAAAAAAACTACTTAGCATACAAACTGGCAAGAAAGAAAAGGCAAGGAAGAAAGAAAGAAAAAGAGGGCAATTATTATAGAAGGTGTTGCTCTACATTGCATTCAATAAATGAACTAATAATGGCGTCATGCACGGTTAAGATGAAAGCTCAATACATTTCAAAGCACTTTCAATATTTCTTGTTCTTCGTTTAATTATTACATTTCAGACTAGCTCTCGAACATATTTGCACATTAGGGACGTAACGATAAACAGTAATAATGTAACTACGGTAAAAGTCCCGACGGTTTGTATTACCTTATTAAATAAAAAAATATTGAAAAACCTGTGAATGATAACTGCACTTTGAGAAACTCACGGACTGACTGGCACCAGCTCGCAAGCTTGAATGCTAACATGAAAACAAGAGACATTAACTTATTTTCCCTTTAAGAAACAACATATTCCAATCTAAACTCATATAAGCATAATGTTGTTTGAGCAACTAAGCTAATGAATTGTTCACTTTATTTGTTACACTTGTCAATACATACAGTAAATCTTAAAGTGCTACGATCAAACCAATATTCAAAGCAATACAAGCTTCGCCATTAAAACAGATGAAATACCAAGACTAAAATATTGCATAATAAAACTTGCAAAATAGTGGGTTTTCTAACAGCGTGTCTTTTTATTTGAACTATTTAAAAAACAACTTGATGAAAAGATTTCACTGTGTACTTTTTCATTCAACAATACTTTGATAATATTGATAACAATGATAATTTTGGTCGGAATAACTGTGATATGACATTTTTATATTGTTACATCCCTATTCTACAAAAATAAATCACTCAAATTGACATTAGATGCAAAGCCAGAAAGTAATTAAAATTATTTCTGCTGAAACATATTTACAAAACCCAACACCAGTGAAGTTGGCACGTTGTGTAAATAGAAAAAAACCCAAACAGAATACAATGATTTGAGCTCACATGGGCTTAGGAACACTTGAGGAAACCACTGTCAGTAACAACAGTCGCTACATCTGTAAGTGCAAGTTAAAACTCTACTATGCAAAGCGAAAGCCATTTATCAACAACACCCAGAAACGGTGCCAGCTTTGCTGGACCCGAGCTCATCTCAGATGGCATGATGCAAAGTGGAAAAGTGTTCTTTGGTCTGACGAATCCACATTTCAAATTGTTTTTGGAAACTGTGGATGTCGTGTCCTCTGGACCAAAGAGGAAAAGAACCATCTGGATCGTTATAGGCGCAAAGTTCAAAAGCCAGCATCTGTGATGGTATGGGGGTGTATTAGTGCCCAAGGCATGGGTAACTAACACATCTGTGAAGGCACCAATAATGCTGAAAGGTACATACAGGTTTTGGTGCAACATATGTTGCCATCCAAGCAACATCT
>NC_084558.2:9760827-9840827 GCF_033978685.3 Nerophis lumbriciformis | reverse complement strand
TTAGCCATTGTCTCCCGAGGGGCCAAATGCATGCATAAATGCAGACATTCTGACTAAATGCCCCTAGAACACAATCATTTCTTCTTTATTCTGCCACTTCAAAGAGGACTGAGCGCCACAAAAAAGGGGAACATAGCTCTGAATGAAAATATAGCCATTAGATGTTCAGCATGTGGCAAGACACCATGAAGAGCTGTGAGTGGAGGAGGAGGGGGCTGGAAGAAGGATGCACAAGTAGATTGTTATTGAGAGGCTTTTTGGATGATGGGGGAGCCATTAATCTACGTCTATATGGATTTGTATTGTCATCCTGTGCATTAATCCCTGCAGAGAGGCGTGCATGCAGAAACCAACACACACATCAGGAGCTATGATGCTCCATCAGGCTTCTCAGCTGTTGGTCATGCCATCCGGTAAATATCTGGCCCAGATAAACAAGCCGTAAAGATGAAGCCATCATCTCAACATAACTTGATAAAGATACAATGACAACGCCTTATCGGCGCATGACGGCACACACACTTCTACGCTGCCTCACTTATCATCCATAATATAATAAGAATAAGAATAATAATAAAGACATTTTAGTCTTTCGTAAATTCCATGGTGGAAGCTCCACTGGGAGCATAATTCTGCTCAAAAAAACACTGAACATTCCACCCCAAAACTGTGACGACCGGGGCGCATTGTGATGGGGTTCGTTCTCTCAGGATGCAACGGACTTCGGACACAGCGTGAAGGTAAAATAAATGATTTATTTACCGGAATAAATTATACTGGAACAAAGAAAAGGGTGCTCATAGCACATAAGGCAAAAACTAAAAGAGCTAGCATGGGAGCTAGAAGATAAAAACTAACAAAGATAAGCGTGGAAGCTAACAGGTACCGAGCCAGAACAAAAGTCGTCAACTGTTGCATGAAAACAAACTACGAAGCCCGAACGAATGACAGGGAGGACAGACTTAAATAATAATGTCAGTGATGACAAACAGGTGCGTGTCGGGAACAAACGCGGCAGGTGAAAATAATAAGTAGCCATGGCAACAAACTCAAGTGTACAAAACAGGTACTCAAGGAGTCCAAAACTAACCAAAAACACAAGTATCTTGAAAACGTAAATAAAAAATATGATCCGGGCAGCGGATCACAACACAAAACAATATTTAAAAAAAATAACACTTCATTTATTGCAAATTTTTCCCATAGTCACCCAAGGAAATGAAGGTAAATATCAATCCTGAGTAGGTAGAATAACAACAAATAAACAATAATGCAACATACTGAAAGGGTAAACTCTTTTTGAGCTTACCTGCTCATATCTCATCCTCCTAAAATATGTTAAAAAAAACCTTTCCAAATTGTGAATTTGGTAAGTTTGCAAATTTGCAGTCAATGCTATTCCACTCCAATCCTATAGGTGGCAGTAATACGTATTACAAAGTATCACACACAAATAAAGTAGAAGCTGATTTTTACACAATGGATCAAGACAAATGCTGTATCTGGATTAAAAAACATGTTTTTATGCCCCACCCCTCAAATAGGTAGTTTAGGTCGTAAGGAAAAAGTGGGCAAAAGTGAAATGCCCTATAGCGTCATGACAATTTCAAGTTTTAGCATTTTCGCGACAAGTTTGCTCCAGTTTTGGTATACCGTCTCGGTTATTGTACGTAGGAAACTAGTCATTCCGCTGAATCTAGTGCACAAACAAAGAACCTCAGGCAATGGTGCCTAATGTTCTATGCCTTTTTTTTTAAAAGTGAAAAACAGCTTAAAAATAACCCACCATGAGGCCAAAGAAAGTTGAGAGTTTTAGCATACCTCAGGGTCACGACACGGTGATGTTTTGTGCTGTAAAGCGTGTGCCTGGGATTGGTGGGTGGAGGCAGAACAGCTAGCTTACACATACAGTATGCACAGACAGAGCGACTCGCTAGTTGTGACTCGCTAGTAAGAAACACTGCAAGTAAAACAAAAAAAATAGGAGGAAAAATGTGATTGCAATTCCAAATGAGAGAGATGAGCCCATTCACACGGATGAATGAGCCAGTATGCTGAATTTGTTGGACAGTGATGGCAACAAAAGAAGACAACAAAACAAAACTCTGGCCCAGTTTTTCCAAATACATTTCAAGATGTTCAATATTTATTTATAATACATTTTTGGTAACATACATTTCATTATGTTTACTTATTTAAGATAATTAAAAGTTATTGACCTTCCAATTACGATGGTAAAAACATACTAATGTGAAAAAAGTGTACTGTGTTTTAAAGTTCTTGCAACATAAGTAATACATATTATAATGGCATTAGTGCTAATCTGGTCTCAAAATAATGCTGAAAATAATATCGTTTGACAGCAATAATTTGTGAGACAATATATCGTCCAGCAAAATGTGTTATCGGCTGAAGCCTAGTTGAAAGTTCATTAATTTAATTTGTCACTTATATATACAGTACATCTTTTGTTGTTAGATTTCTGCATGTAAAACTCCCAACATTTTTTTATAAAATGTGTTTTGTGTTCATATTTTTGGGCGTTTGTCGTCTTTTTTGGTGTATATTTGTACAAAAGGCGCACCTGATTATAAGGCGCATTACACTATTAAACACTATAATTTTTTTCTACATTTGAAACACTTCCTTGTGGTCTACATAACATGTAATGGTGGTTCTTTTGTCAAAATGTTGCATGGATTATGTTTTACAGACCATCTTCAAGCCGCTTTCTGACCGTCTCTTCAGAAAAGGCCGTTTTGTGGGCGATCTTATTTACGTGCCTCCACTTCGACAGCCTCTTCTCCCAGTCGTCTTTGTTGTACCGGTCGTTTTTAGCACTTCCACAGCTAGTCTACTGACAGATATAAGTTAGAACTGTACACTACTTTATATTAGAAAATGGCAACAGCATAGGATGAATGCCCCACAACAAGAGGATAGAGAAAAATAAGTAGCTTATTGACTATTGAAACGTGCACACATTTTCGGTACTTATGCAGATCCCAAATACACATCAGCAGGTACCAATAGGTAAGAAAAGTTGGTTATGCATAATATTGCGAAATAAAACGGCAAAATAATATGTCTCCTAATACTGTAGGTGCCATTTTTGGGCCCTTATACCCACACACCATAATAATACCCATATGTTTAAGCACAGTACACATGACTCCAACGTTGTACTATAACATTTTGACAGATTTTTGAGCACCGTGTGTAATTTTCTATATTCTCAATGAAACATCAACACTTTGGTCTTAAATGCTACCATCATTTATTGAACAGACGTCAACCTGCAGTCCACACATTTCTCTAATGTGTGACTGCTATCTACTGGTCACACTTATCATTACACCATGTACCACCTACTCAGTGGCCTAGTGGTTATAGTGTCCGCCCTGAGATCGGTAGGTTGTGAGTTCAAACCCCGGCCGAGTCATACCAAAGACTATAAAAATGGGACCCATTACCTCCCTGCTTGGCACTCAGCATCAAGGGTTGGAATTGGGGGTTAAATCACCAAAAAATGATTCCCGGGCGCGGCACCGCTACTGCCCACTGCTCCCCTCACCTCCCAGGGGGTGAACAAGGGGATGGGTCAAATGCAGAGGACAAATTTCACCACACCTAGTGTGTGTGTGACAATCATTGGTACTTTAACTTTAACTTAAATACAATTTGTTCGAGGTCAGTAAGCTCAACCAGATTTAATACATACACAAGGCACACCACACCTAAGGCGCACTGTCAACTTTTGAGAAAATGAAAGCATTTTAAAATGGTAAATGGGTTATACTTGTATAGCGCTTTTCTACCTTCAAGGTACTCAAAGCGCTTTGACACTATTTCCACATTCACCCATTCACACGACCCATCAGGAGCAAGAGTGAAGTGTCTTGCTCAAGGACACAACGGACGTGATGAGGTTGGTAGAAGGTGGGGATTGAACCAGGAACCCTCAGGTTGCTAGCACGGCCACTCTCCCAACTGCACCACGCCTCCGCCGTCAAATTTTAAGTGTGCCTTATAGTCTGAAAATACGGTGATTGGATTTACATTATTTCTTTCTTCGGTTTTCGTACGATTCGATCTTCAACGGACCGTTTGGAACAAATTAAACTGCAATAACTGCATTTGCTCCATCCTTTGCTGTGAAAGCAGTGACAGGGCAGATGTGTAATGCAAGCATGGATGTGATTTATTGTATTTGCTTTCAAATGCCTCAAAGCCAGACGGAAATGGGGAAGAGTTAATTGGTAATTAATGACAATGATCATTTGATTGAAATTGATCTTTGCGTTACATTCAAAAGGTACAAAGGAGGAAGTATAGATGTTATAGATGTTCACTTTAAAGACAAGTGGAGGTAATATGGTTTAAAAGGACGACTAAAACACAGACGACAAACATGGAAAATTGATTGAAATTGAATCTCTCAACAGAAATGTAAACATGAATCACCGAATTCCCAGTGCAAGCCATAAAAGAGGCCGCACCGCTTTCTAATCTCCATTTCTAAAGCAGAGGTGGATTACACGTGTGTGAGCCTCTGTGAGTGGGTGGGGAGATGATGAATTTTCGGCATACGGCATAAAAGATGAACCCTAATCTTGGCCGTTCATTCAGCTTTCAAAACGAATTCCATCAATGATGTGCCGACACCGCCGTCACCAGTTGGCTCACACGGAGCACACATAGAGTTCCTGACCAATTAATCACGTTATGTTACACAATTGCACACGCTGTGAATGGAATGAGCATTCATTGGAAAAATATGTGATGTAAGAGTGTCTTATCCTGGTCTTGCAATATTTTTTAAGAGAACAATTCAGATTGAACATTACAGTACATCACAACACTTGTGTGATTGGATTGGAAGGGTTAAAAGATGTGCAGTGAAACTAGCTGAAAACACCAAAATTGTTTTCTTTTGAAAGGCAACTCATTTTCAATTGATAGGTGCTAATAAATTACTGCAATTATGGTAATAATATATTATATGGTATATGTATATGTGATTCGTTAGCTTAGTAATGAACAAGATAGAGATTAAACTATGCTGGCAAATATAGCTGCAGTATTTTCTTATTACTTTTTTTCTATCCACACTGCCCCCTTCAAGAGGAACTGCACCTTTTTTTTTTCATTTTGCCTATCGTTCACAATCATTATTAGGGACAAGAAGACACAGGTCTTTTTATTTTTTTTTGAAAAACGCACCCTTGTAGCCTGTAAAAGACCTCTAAAAACGACATCAAAACCCTCCATCAATGTTTTATATACACACTGCAAGTATATATATACCGTATTTTCCGGACCATAGGGCGCACCGGATTATAAGGCGCACTGCCGGTGAATGGTCTATTTTTGATCTTTTTTCATATAATAGGGGCACCGGATTACAGGGCGCATCAAAGGAGTCATATTAGTATTATTTTTTTCTAAATGTAAAACACTTCCTTGTGGTCTACAAAACATGTAATGGTGGGTTTTTTTTGGTCAAAATGTTGCATAGATTATGTTTTACAGATCATCTTTAAGCCGCTTTCTGACAGTCGCTTCCAGATGCGCCGTTTTGCGGGCGGCTTTATTTACGAGGCTCACCTTCGTTAGCGTCTTCTCTCCGTCATCTTTTTTGTAGGGGTGTAGCGTGCAAGGACGGGAGTGGAAGAAGTGTCAAAAGATGGAGCTAACTGTTTTAATGACATTCAGACTTTACTTAAATCAATAACGGAGCAGCATCTTCTCATCCGCAAACAACAACACCGGAAATGTGTCCCGTGAAAAAACGTCCGACCGGAACTCTAATAAGTAACGTTTCTAGAGTGAATAATGTAAACTCACTACACCGGTATTTTTAGCACTTTCATGGCGAGTTTACTGACAGATATAAGTAAGAACTTTACACTACTTTATATTAGAAATGGCAACAGCGGAGAATAAATGTTCCATAACAAGAAGATAGAGGGAAAGAAGAAGCTTATTGAGCGGACGCACCCAATTTTTCTGGATTAATGCAGATCCCAAATACAGATCAGCAGGTACCAGAAGGTAAGAAAAGTTGCTTTTGTATAATGTTGCGAAACAAAACGCCATATAATATGTCTTACCTTATACAAACACCATAATAATACTTGTATGTTTAATGCGTCGACAATCCAAGCGGTGCGGCTTCATAGCTTACCAAAGTCGTACTAAAACATTTTGATAGATTTTTAAGCGCCGTGTATAATGTTCTAAATTTTCAATGGAACATTTAAAATGTTGGTGTTGTTTACTTGAGACATATTGCCAGTATAGTGCAGCCTACACTTATCTCTTATGTTTGACTGTCATCTACTGGTCACACTTATCATTACACCATGTACCAAATAAAATAGCTTCGAGGTTTGTAAACTTACATTAGGCGCACCGGGTTATAAGGCGCACTGTCCAGTTTTGAGGAAAAAAAAAAATGTTAAGTGTGCCTTATAGTCCGGAAAATACGGTAATGTAGTAACAGACGTTCAAAACAATATGTAATATGTAGTTCAGGGACCCCTGCTGTACTGTATACAGTAAACAAGACAACATCACTCCTACTAGTAACTGTGATTTTAAACACAATGTATTTTTTTCATGGGGGAAAATGAGTTGCGTCCCTGGGACACAAGGAGAGTGAGTTGACTTTCTGACTTGAATGTGTCAGGGATGCAAGATGCGTACCTAGCAACATTGCTGTTAGTTATTATGCTTGCCATGTTATCCTATACATTACCAGCTTGCTATTACCATATCCCATACAAAAGGCTAACTTTGGCCAACATGTTTGAAATGTGAAACCATGGAAAAAAAAACACAAAATGTTCTCAAATAAAAACATAATTGCAATTGGAAAGGATATGAGTGAAGAAAACTTTTGGTTAAAGTTAGAAATTGGTTGCATATAAACTTTCACAGTGGAGTCAACGCAATGGTGTTATTACGAAGGCCCATCACAGTGACAAATGCAAGCCATTTCTTCCATTTAAGCTCAGCAACAAGAAATCTGTGGTTTTAGGTTGAAACAGTCTACTTCTATCAGGGATGGATACTGAATTCGGTACTTTTATCTGTACCATCCGAAGTCTGTTACAGGTTACCGTTTCACGTAAAATCAAACGGTGCCATATTTCAATACGTTTGACGTCACGTCTAGTTACGGACTAGCACCGACTCAAACTCTTGGCAGGGAAACAAACAGTTAAGCACTCAGTCGGACTTATATTTTCCCATGCCAACAAATCAAGAAGAATGCGCTCAAAAGTACAGCAAAGCTCCACTTTTCAAAAATGTGCGAGCTTGATGATTGCATTTGCCATAGACATGCTACATTTTAGCATTAGCAATTTTACAACATGTTAATCATCTAAGCTGCACGTGGTATGTAATAAGTTCAATACTTTAGTTTACACATTATTGTAACGCTCAACAAAAGAAAACCTAATCCAATTTACAGGCAGAGCTGAACAACTAATCAAATTTCGATTCCATTTTGGCTTCTCACGATCATAGAATTATTATAATAAATACAAATCAATTAATGGTTAACGCAACATGCATGCAAATTTCTGAGCTTGAAACGGCGAAACAGACGAGTGAGCGTTTGAGTAAAAATAAGACCACGTTTACTAGAAGTCTGGGATGTCATCATGGTTGCTACTTTTTTATTTGACACAGCGCTAGTATGCCTAATCAATAATCACTAAACTTACCCAAAAAGTAAAGCATTTCCGCATTGACATATCCGCGGACGCAGTCACAGAAGTGGCCAATAAATCAGAATCTGATGTTAAATGTTTATTGAGGAACAAGATGGCGGAGTAGAGCACGTCAAAAACTGAAGCTCCCCTGTGCATGCTCTAAAAAACTCTAAGCTACTTGGATTTCTGCCATAATTTTTTCTTTTACGAACAACGCTTTCCTTAATTGTTGCACACCCGTTACAAAAGTTTAATGAAAAGGGCAGCAATGGAGTCGGGATCGTCCTCGTCTCAAACACCTGTCGTCACTGAGGCCTATCTTGAGACTTTACTCAGGAAATTTTTCAATGAGGCTGAGGATAGATCCCAGAAGCGATTCCAGCGATTGGAGGATCAACTTGGTACAATTCAAGATACTTTATCCAAGCACAATGCCGATATAGAATCTGTCCGCAATGAAGTGTCTTCTATTGAAACACGTGTCCAGAGCAATGAGGACGCTATGCTCAATTTCACCAGCATGCTCACGAAGATTGAGAAAAAAATGATAGATCTCGAGGACAGAAGCAGGAGGGATAACATTAGAATCATCAACATCAAAGAAGGCGAAGAAGGAAATAACGCGCTGTCTTACCTGTCCGCCAACATCCCCAAGTGGTTCCCTGCCTTGGCTGCAAATCCTCCGGAGCTCATGCGGGCCCATCGCATTGGCCCCCCGCGACAATCTCCCCGTCCCAGGGCGATGATTGTTAAGTGTCTGAGGTACACGGATAGGGACCGCATCCTGAAGGAGGCTCGGAAAGTTCCTCTTCAGCTCTCCGGTAACTCCGTTCGCTTTGCCCCAGACTACAGTGACGCGACGGCCAAGCTGAGACGACCCTGCTACTCCACTATGTACAGCGCTCGAAAAGCTGGTTTTGAAGCCTTTCTCATTTATCCAGCAACTATCAAACTCTCCAAAGGCTCCCAACAACACTTTTTTGACAATCCAGCAGAGGCTGAAAAGTTCATCTCCGCAGCCTCGTAAACTCCACTGAACTTGGGGGTACTCACACAGAGACATGGACATACGACACTTATGGTAAGACTATTTTTGTTTGATTTTTCTTCAATGAGACTTTTTCATCGCAGTGCTTCTGAGCAGGAGACAGGCATGGATCTGTTTACTTCCTGGGTTGTTGACGCGTCATGTTGCCACGTGACTGTTTTTCTTTTTTCTGTTTTTCACTAAACCACAATATTATTTTGTACACAGAAGATATATAAGAGTTTTATTTTTATTTGTTTCTATTTGATATCAGAACCTAACTATGCAAATGGTGTGATGAATGGGAATTATTTAGGAAACTATTTTTGCATTTTGAAGTTGTTCCATATTAAATATGTGATACTTTCCACACCTCATGCATGTATGATATGCATGTGTATATATATGTATATATGTGTATGTGTGTGCATATTTTTGTTAATATTACTTCTTTAGTTTGTTACTTTTGCAAATGGATATTTAGTAGCTCTTGGGGGGAGCTTTTTGTTTTGTTTTGTTTTTTTGTTTTCCATGTTTATTTTATTGCCTGCAGTGTACGAGTGTATGTTTGTGTGTGTGTGGATGAGAGATTGTTTATGTGTTTGCTTGAATGGTCCAGTTGTGTGCATGTTTGTGTTGTGTGTCTGTGGCCCACAGTCCTTGACCATATGCCCTCTTCTCTTGTTCATGTTTCATGAACAGAGGAATGATTTATCTGACCATGATCACACACCCTCTTCTTCCTTTCATGTTTCTGAAATAACACTATATGGATAGTTCTGATAGTGCATTCTCCTCTGAAATAGAAGAGAATGAAGATTTGATAAACTCCCACAATTTGGAATCGATCAGTTTCTCAGACCACATCAACTACAAATCACAAAGATTTATGAGCGAAATGGATCCAGATAGAAATGCTCCTCAAAACACCAACAATGATTGTTTATATTATACTGACGTCACATTTGATAAAACATTTATGCAAGATAAAAACATATCTCTAGTACATTTTAATAGCAGGAGTCTATACTCTCATTTTGATGATATCCAGGACTATTTGAATCAGTTCAAATCTCCATTTAATATTATAGGTATTTCAGAGACATGGATGAATGAGAATACAAGTAATGAGTTTGAATTAAATGGGTATGAAATGTTTTGCACCAACCGTAAAAATAAGAGAGGAGGAGGTGTGGCTCTGTATGTGGACAAAAATATCAGCTGTAGTATTGTAACTGATATGTGTTTAACTGTTGAGGAACTCTTCGAATGCGTCACTGTAGAATTATCATTTTCAAATAGGAAACACATTATTGTAAGCTGCATTTATAGAACACCAGGATCCAACTTAAAAATATTTAATGAATGGATGGAAAAATTATTTAAGAGAAACAAAAAATATATAGTATGTGGTGACTTTAATATCAACCTTTTGAATCCTAATAAACACAAACACACAGCAAAATTTATTGACACCATGTTCTCCATGGGCTTATTCCCACTGATCACACGACCCACTAGAATCACAACACACAGCACGACACTTATTGACAACATATTTTGTAACATTGTAGATCAGACTGTAACTGGAGGCTTGTTAGTGAGTGACGTCAGTGATCATTTACCCGTGTTCATGGTGTACAATATTAACTGCAAAACATCCAAACTTGTAAATAGTGAATATTATCGTAGAGACACAACAGAAAGATCATTAACAGCACTAAAGAATGATTTAGCGAAACACAACTGGGATTCTGTTTTTCAAACGTCAGATATAAATGCAGCTTATAATTTATTTCATGACATTTTTTTCTCACTTTATGATACACACTGCCCCATCAAAAAATGCACTATAACTAACTCCACAAAAACTCCATGGATAACTAAAGGGCTTGCGAACGCTTGCAAAAAGAAAAATTATTTATATAGGACTTTTTTTAGGCATCAAACCATAGAAACAGAACAAAAGTACAAAACATATAAAAATAAATTAACCGGCATATTAAGAGCAAGCAGAAAAGAATACACCACCAAACTATTAATCCAAAAGAAAAATGATATAAAGGGAATTTGGAAGGTATTAAATACAATTATTGGGCATGGTTCAAACAGTCCTTGTTATCCAGAGTTTTTTGTTGAGAACGACCAAATCATAAGTGACAAGAAGATGATTGCTGACGGCTTCAATATGTTTTTTGTTAAAGTTGGGCCTGAGCTGGCAAAAAAAATCCCAATTAATGATGAACAGCCTATGGAACTTATTGGAAAAAATCCTTACTCGATGTTCCTTACTCCGACTGTCGAAAAGGAAGTTTTAGAGATTATTCAGAAAAGCAAGAACAAAACATCACGTGACATTTATGACCTCGACATGAGGACGGTCCGGAATGTAGCGGAAGAAATCATCAAACCATTCACATACATCTGCAATTTATCTTTTCAACTTGGACAATTTCCTTCACAAATGAAACTCTCAAAAGTCATCCCCATCTTCAAATCTGGAGACAAACACCACTTCACAAATTACCGGCCCGTCTCCCTTCTGCCACAGTTGTCAAAAATATTGGAAAAATTATTTGATAATAGACTTCGTGGCTTCATTGAAAAACACACATTATTATCTGATTGTCAATATGGGTTCCGACAAAATAGGTCAACTTCATTAGCTTTAAGTGATCTAATAGAGAACATTACTAATGGTATCGAGAAAAACAAATATGTTTTAGGAATTTTTATTGACCTGCAAAAGGCTTTCGATACCATTGACCACCAGATTTTGGTAAACAAACTGGAAAACTATGGCATAAGGGGAGTGGCAGAGAAATGGCTGAAGAGCTACTTGAATGAGAGACAGCAGATTGTTCAGATCGACCAACATCAATCTACACTCATGAACATAACCTGTGGAGTCCCCCAGGGGTCGATACTGGGACCCACACTATTTATAATGTATATCAATGAAATATGTAAAGTATCAACACTGCTGAAGTTCATCCTCTTTGCTGACGACACAACCATTACATGTGCAGGTGACGACGTTAAGCAACTTCTGGCCTCTGTAACTGAGGAGATGATCAAGTTAAAAACTTGGTTCAATACCAACAAATTGTCTCTCAATTTAAAGAAGACCAAAATCATGCTCTTTAGCAATCGCAAAAGTGAAATACCCATCAGGATTGTTATTGATGATACACCAATAGAATATGTTCAACAAAATTCATTCTTAGGAGTGGTAATAGATGAAAATACATCATGGAAGCCTCATATAAATTACCTGAGGACAAAAGTTGCTAAATGTGTTGGAATGATGAGGAGATCATGTCATTTATTGAACACCAATGCTCTGCTTTTATTGTATCATTCATTTATTATGTCATATCTAAACTATTGTGTTGAAGTCTGGGGAAATTGTTATAAATCCCATCTACAGCCTTTAGTCACTGCAGAAAAAGGCCATTAGGATTGTGTCCAATGTTCACTACTTACATCATTCAAATCCACTATTCATGGAGTTAAAGCAACTTAAACTGCACGATGTGATCAATTTTAAAACTGCTCAAATTATGTTTAGGGCATCCCAAAACTCTCTACCATCCAATATGCAAAACCTATTCCAGGATAGAGATGCTCACCATAGCTACAGTCTAAGAGGAAACAACAAATTATATTTGCCTAAATTTAGAACAACTTTAAAATCAATGTGCATTTCAGTGCGTGGAGTCAGTCTGTGGAACAACTTAGGGGACGAGTTAAAAACCTGTTCTAACATGATTACATTTAAAAGACTGTTTAAAAAAGAAGTACTGAAGAAGTACGAGGAGGAAAGAGAGTGATGCCCTCAGCACAGAGCGATGGGAGAGAGGTGTATGGTCAGAGAGTGTTTGGGCCTGTGTGTGTGTGTATGTGTGTGTGTGTGTGTGTGTGTGTGTGTGTGTGTGTGTGTGTGTGTGTGTGTGTGTGTGTGTGTGTGTGTGTGTGTGTGTGTGTGTGTGTGTGTGTGTGTGTTTTGTCTCGTCTTGTCTTGTTTTATAGTAACAGTGGTACTATTGTATTGTTAGTGTACAGGAGCTTTTCTTGTTTTTGTTTGTATAGTATTGTTCTTGTATTATATTGTTTATGTTAAATGTGGAATGAGTGAGAGGGGTTGGGATATTATAAGCATCTGCTTCATCCAACCCCTTTTCAAGCCTTGCATAAATGTCCCTGCCAATATGTTTAAAAAAAAAAAGTGTGTGTTGTTGTACTGTGCAGGTTTGAAATAAATAATTCAATCAATAAACGCAGAATATCAGGGAAATTGACATAAATGTGAGTAAAATGCTGTCATTGTGAGGAGAAGTAATATTTGTTTGGGAAAATAATTTGCCCAGGACCGCTCATTCATCCCCGAAACACGTCCTGAACTAAACAATATGGAGACGGCCACTCTAAACTGTGACTACACTACAAAGCTAAAGCTAGCAAGAACAATCCGTACACCCACAGCACATCTCATCTGCTTGTGTTGTTGTGAACAACATCATTGATGTAACATCAATGTACAAACAGGACAGCACTTGCAACTTCACAAGCTCTCTATTTTTCTTTTACAGCCTCAAGTCGTCTCCACATGTCAAGCTCGCAGCAGCAGCACACTTCCCCTTTCACAATAACAGCGCTCCGTACAACATCCGGTCTGACTGCGCTAACAAAATAAAGGTTTCCAAAAAGTACCTTAAACAAGCATAATTATTATTGATACATTTACAAAAATATTATGCTTTGACTTGAAATACTGGTCAAATTTGTCCAAAGATTTATTAGACCAATAAATGTTAGGATTTTTGCATTTTATTAATTTGTATTCATGACACAAAAGGCACACACTTTATGATGGAAGAATTGTAAAAAATGTAAAATGAAGTTTCAAAAACGGAAAAACAGAATTGTATTGTATTATTCTATTACTTATTGTTATTTTATTTATTGTTGTTAATATTATTATTATTATTATTGTTATTATTATCATTATTTTGCTTGTTGTTGTTTACAGTGTTGGGTTAGTTACTGAAAACCAGTAACTAGTTAGTTACTAGTTACTTTATTTCAAAAGTAACTCAGTTACTAACTCAGTTACTTACACCAAAAAGTAATGCGTTACTGTGAAAAGTAACTATTTAGTTACTTCTTTTTTTTTTCCTTTTTTTTTTAAGGCTCCCATTAATGCCCTTTTAGCCTTAATTTCAGTACTGTTATTGCACTGGAGAATAATACAATCTGTTGATCAACTTGACATGCATTTGCATCACTGAACTCAGAAAGCAATGTGGTCTACATACAACACACAAAAGGGCCAATTTATTTCAAGCCAGAACAAATTGACAAAACTATTTTAAATAGCTGCAACATAATGGCACTTTAACTGTAACTTTAAGTAGATAGAATCTTTGATCCAAGACACAACTTACATTTAACTAAAATGTTAATTTCTTTGTGCTTGACAAAAGAAAAGTATTGAGAATGTCTCCATGTTAAGAAACTCGACTTCTGGCTTCACCATGATGTCTTGTTAGTTGTTATGAGAGTAGCGTATGTGTGTGTGTGTAGCCCTTTAAGATATGACAGCATGTGAGGTGAGTGACGTCTGTGAGTGAGTGGGCGAGAGAGGTGAGGGACCGGCGACAGTGAGTGGTGCAGGTGCTCTAGCTTGGTGGATGGCTGCGTCCAATAAAGTCACAAAGTTGCAACAAACCGCCGGCCTCGTCATTCACCCTCAGCTGTAAAGACCCACTTCCGGGTAAAGTGAAGGTTGTTAGCCCCGAAGTACATAGGCCCTGGAGGAACGTCTCCCCTGCCCCCCCCCCCCCCCAACCCCCTCCCGCACCCACCCACACAAAGCACGCCTCTTCTTTGCACGCCTCTTCTTTTCCTTGTGACACAGAAGGAAGACACCGCAGCGCTGCAATAAAACACACTCAGATCTTCTGTTTCTAGCCGATACTACATAAAAAATAACGGAAAATAACGCAGTAACGCATCATCTAGTAACGGTAACTGAGTTACTGAATATACAAAATAACGCGTTAGATTACTAGTTACCGCCGAAACTAACGGTGTTACAGTAACGCGTTACTTAGTCCCAACACTGGTTGTTTATTCGTTACTAATTTATATCCGTTGTTCTTTTAAACTTTATTCAACGTTGAGTTTTGGTGGTACAATAATTAGTCATGTTTTCAAATTAATGAATAATTGTGTTATTAATGGTGATTTCAATATCAATCAACGTTAACGTGATTATTATTTTTGCTAGAATCATCCAGCCTTACTTGATGGCAAAGACTACTTACTGGCTAAGGCAAGACACTGTGGTCTGTACATGTCCACTAATAATACCGTACATTACAGTACTTGCAAATCAGTGTAAGAAAACACGATAACAACTGAACAACTTAGCTTACTGTTAAATGTTAAATATAAAATAGATTTCATACTTAAACAATTAACATTTATGAACACATTTGAACACACACAAAATTATCTAAAATTGGTACTGGATTGGTATTGGAAAATTGATTCCCAGGTACCAGAAATTGGTACCTTATCAATTCAAATGTGAAAAATGAAAAGAAATGTACCCATCCATAGCCTGTACAGTATACGTTTTTTTAGGCTGACCATTCTGCTAGGTTAAATAAAAAATACAACAGTCAAGTTATATCATTTATCAATAATCTGTTATTGCTGCGTATTCAGAGAATCTCAAGAGTGTAAAAATAGCCTCTGTTGAGAGTTGCAATCTTTACGGGATGGTTATGGGACCGGCTTGGCTAAGACTGATCGCTGTGGCCTTTCCACAGCTATTCTGGCTCTGCTGAGTGTGTCTTCCACTCCACATTGATCTATGGACCGACGGTCCACTAGAACCTGGCTCGGACCAAAAGGTGAATCTCATTTCTAAAGCGCGTACACACACACACACACACACACACACACACATACACACTATTTCACACCAGCGTGCTTATGCAGTCACAGACAAACAGGCATGTTGATTTTGATGACAAGATTGATGAAGCCGCTCCGAACACCGCCCCCTCCACCGCGTCAACAATAGGCGGCCGCTCGACCCTTCAAGCGTGCGGTTGTGTGCCATCGAACGCCCCCGTTTGCAGAGCGTCACGGCCTTCGGTAATTGGACGGGAGCTACTCATCCGTGCGCGGCTGGGCTAAAAAGGGTTAAGAAACCGATTGCTATTGGCAGCGCGAATGAGATTCCTCACGGGTTAAGATCAGCTGTATTCCACATCATAAACACAACACTGTAAGGAAGCAGGTCTCATTACATGGGTGCTTAATTTGAAAATGTATTTTTGTTGTGTTCCCTGGTTTTCAGTGTACATGGGTGAAGGTGTGTGTTGCTGAGCCCGATCTGGACGTAATCTGAACTGGACCCTTTTGAACAATCTGATTTCATTGACAACCCGGTCTGGTGAAGATAAGGTCCTTTGTTTGTTTTGTTTTGTTTTGTTTTATTTTATTTTATTTTATTTTTTTTTAAGTGGAATAAAATAAGATAATTAAAAAATAAAAATAAAATAAATAAAAAAATAAATAAATAAAATATACTTTTTCTTGGATAGAAAAGAAAGTAAAACAATATAAAAACAATTACATTAAAAAAAAAGTAATTAATAAAAATGTTAGTGGACCAGCAGCACACACAATCATGTGTGCTTTAAAGACTGTATCCCTTGCAGACTGTATTATTCTATATTGTAGGAACCAAGTTTTTAATAACAGAAAGAGACAGCCCCTTTTGTGTAAATGAGTGTGGATGGGGAGGGAGGGTTTTCTTGGGTTGATGCACTAATGGTAAGTGTATCTTGTGTTTTTTTATGTTGTTTAAAATAAAAATAAAAAAATAAAAAAATAAAAAAAATAAAATAAAAAAACTGTAAGGAAGCAGGTCTCATTAAAAGCACAGCGTCACGCTAAAAGGCGCCGAGGCTCCAGTGCACCTTCTCACATGCTCCGTAAGCCAGTTCACCTCCGAGCAGTTTGTCTCTCTCCGGCGTGCAGCAACAGAAGCTTACGAGCGCGGCCAGTGTGTAACTAAATACAGAGCTGCTGCTGCTTTACAGCTCTGTCATGGCCCATCTTTCATTCGCTTGATTCCTGCAGCCCGCGGCACTCAAGTGCAGTGGGAAGGCTGCCAGCGCGCTTCTGTATTGACACTGCACATGCATCAGGACCGCTCCGGCTGCTGGAACCTCTTCAGGTTATTTCCTCACTGCATGCATGCAGGTGTCATGTGGCGTTGATTAGCGCAAGGGTTCTTAACCTTTATGACCTCGGGCCTAACTTTTTCCACTACAGAGGGGCCCAGGGCCCACTGAATTAATTAATTAATTGTATTTCATAATTATATCTAACGAACTAACTGTTTAACAGGATAAACCGTGTCAAATGATGTGAAACCCTGAGTTAATCACGAGTATTATTAGGTCGAGCTGATTAAAAAAACAATACTAATTAAACACACCTCAAAAGAAGGGACTCATACAAACCAATGAAAGATACATTTACATACAATTGTGCGGAACTAAAATAAATAGATTATACCTAAATTAATAATAAATCATAAGAATATGTATGTTTTTGTAAATAAACTGAAACTGAACTAAAATTTAAGAACAATTGAAAATACAACTTTGCTGCTCATTTACAGACGACAATGTGAAGTGCCATCCATCCATCCATCTTCTACCGCTTATTCCCTTTGGGGTCGCTGGAGCCTATCTCAGCTACAATCGGGCGGAAGGCGGGGTACACCCTGGACAAGTCGCCACCTCATCGCAGGGCCAACACAGATAGACAGACAACATTCACACTCACATTCACACACTAGGGCCAATTTAGTGTTGCCAATCAACTTATCCCCAGGTGCATGTCTTTGGAAGTGGGAGGAAGCCGGAGTACCCGGAGGGAACCCACGCAGTCACGGGGAGGACATGCAAACTCCACACAGAAAGATCCCGAGCCCGGGATTGAACCCAAGACTACTCAGGACCTTCGTATTGTGAGGCAGATGCACTAACCCCTCTTCCACCGTGAAGCCCTGTGAAGTGAATTTGACTTTTTTTAAAATTTTTATTTTAGCAATATGTTTGTTAAAGTTTAGGATTTTTGTGATTTCTGATCGGGCACCAAAGGGACTTCTGTGTGTGTGCGAGTGTTGGCAGAGCGGCTCTAAAAGGACAGTTAAGCTTGTCGTTGTTGTTTTGGCTTTTTAATAAAGAGTTAGTTGACCCATCACCCTCTTGTTATGTCTGCTTGATATATAAAATTAAAAGTTAAAGTACCCCTGATATTTACACACACAATAGGTGTGGTGAAATTATCCTCTGCATTTGACCCATCCCCTTGTTCCACCACCTGGGATGCGAGGGGAGCAGTGAGCAGCACTGGTGGCCACGCTCTGGAATCATTTTGGTGATTCAACCCGCAATTCTAACCCTTGATGCTGAGTGAAGTGAAGTGAATTATATTTATATAGCGCTTTTCTCTAGTGACTCAAAGTGCTTTACATAGTGAAACCCAATATCTAAGTTACATTTAAACCAGTGTGAGTGGTACTGGGAGCAGGTGGGTAAAGTGTCTTGCCCAAGGACACAACGGCAGTGACTAGGATGGCGGAAGCAGGAATCGAACCTGGAACCCTCAAGTTGCTGGCACGGCCGCCCCAAGTGAGACATAACTTTGTTTTTCCAACTATGATAATGAAGAACGTGACTTTGAAGGACAGTGCTGAGAAGAAGGGGATTATAATAATTGAATTGGAATAAGCGGTAGCAAAAGGATGCATGGATGGAATTAAATAAATAAATTGTTTAAAAAACATGACAAAGTGTGTGTTTGGTCAACTTGGAGAAGCTGCTGATTGTGTGAAAAGCAACTAGTAGGAAATACCACAGAAGTCCGCCCGCCAATGTTATTGCTGTTCCTTATTAGAACATTTAGGGTTTTAACGATTACTTGATTAGAAAAAAGCTTTGATTTATAATGTGTTGCTTTGGTTAATCCTTTTAGCGAGTGTAACTCATAAAAATTTATAAAATCCGAACCGCCTGAGTGCCCTGAACTTTAAATATGCGGACATAGTTTCCGCACGGCCTGTGCAATAGTGTGCACTTGAGAGTGGTGATGTGTGGCTACTGTGATCTTCAATATTGCATACAGGTAAAAAGGACAATTTCAATGTTGATGTGTATTTATCAGAACAAAATGAAGGTTATGGTAAGCAGAAAAATCTATATTTATTTAAAGTATTTCCCCTAAAATATGCATTGAGACTATAAAGTGTGTTTTACTTGATTACTTGTTTAATCGAACAAACTTAATAATAGATTACTCCAATACTTAAAATAATCGAAAGCTACATACCTTCATAAAACTACTGTAGTTGTTTGTAGTACATTCCATTCTATTGTTTTGGTTTTTTGGGTGGCCCAGAAAAGATTAATTCATTTTAATGGAAAATATTTGATTGTTTTGGTTTATGATACGTCACATAAGCAATTAAACGAGGTAAAACTGTATTATTATACATGTGGTCAATACCTTAATTCCCCTGTGCTTGCATGAAATATTGTAACATAATATTGTGAGTAACCCATAAAAGCCATACCCTTGATGTAGACGTTTAACACAATTATGATTTTAGAAGACAAAAAGAAGTGAAATAATTGCAATGGAAGAAAATAAAAGGGCATTTAAAGCGAATACAGGAGCAAATATAAAGAGAGAAGTGCCTGGGATAAAAAGCAACTAATTGCCTTCCCCCCCCCTCTCCCCCCTCTCTGAACAACAATTACTGCTAATTATCAGCCGCTCTCCTCCGCTGCCGCCCTTAGCTCTCTAAGCACGTCGCTCGCATCCATTCGCTCGCTTGTCGGCCCATTTCTCTGCAGTCCTATCTTCCTTTCCCACTGTGCAAGTGGCCTTCATCTGCCTGTAACCAAAATGGCACAGGAGGTAGTCTGGGCCGTCGCCGAGCCTGATGGGAAAGTTCTGGCGCGTTCCATTATTCATGCCCATGCGCCCCGACGCAGGTTTTCATCTTCCTCCCCTCAAATCCCCGTCATTCGCACTTTTGCTCTCGCAGCGGGCGATGGATTTATTAGCAGGTTTTTTACCGCCATGGCCTTGCGGTTCTGACTCCCATCCTGATGGGCAGCGAGCGAGGAGAGGGGATGGATGATGACCGAGGTAGAGCAGAAAGTGCTCTTCTAATAATTCATGATAAAATGAAAACCACAAACAGTTACCTTAAGGGTCTAACACAGCGGCGACCAAAGTGGCTCCGCGGGCCAAATTTGACTCCCCTTTCGTTTGGCCCGCCAAAATGTGGCTTTCCAAATTAAATACATGTTCATACTGATGATGGCAAGGCTAACATGTTGCTATCTTTATTTGCACTAATTAAAGGGACTTTATTATTTACATTGAAGTAGTGTTGTCCCGATACCAATATACCAAAATGTATTCCGATACTTTGATACTTTTCTAAATAAAAGGGACCACAAAAATTGCATTACTGGCTTTATTTTAACAAACAATCTTAGGGTACATTAAACATATGTTTCTTATTGCAAGTTTGTCCTTAAATAAAATAGTGAACATACAAGACAACTTGTCTTTTAGTAGTAAGTAAGCAAACAAAGGCTCCTAATTTAGCTGCTGACGTATGCAGTAACATATTGTGTCATTTTTCATTCTATTATTTTGTCAACATTATTAAGGACAAGTGGTAGAAAATAAATTATTAATCTACTTGTTCATTTACTGTTAATATCTGCTTACTTTCTCTTTTAACATGTTCTGTCTACACTTCTGTTAAAATGTAATAATCATTTATTCTTCTGTTGTTTGATACTTTACATTAGTTTTGTATGATACCACAAATTTAGGTATCAATCCGATACCATGTCGTTACAGGATCATACATTGGTCATAATCAAAGTCCTTATGTGTCCAGGGACGTATTTCCTGAGTTTATAAACATAAAATGAATTTGAAAAAAACGAAAAAAGAGTTTGTGATGCTAAAAGATATTGATGTGATCATAGTAGTATTGACTAGATACGCTCCTGTACTTGGTATCATTACAGTGAATGTTAGGTGTAGATTCACCAATGGCGTTTGTTTACATTAAGGTACGGGGGGTGGCGGACCGGTACTTTTCAGAGGCGGTATAGTACTGAATATGATTCATCAGTATCGCAGTACTATACTAATACCGGTATACCGTACAACCCTACACTGAAGATATATTTGCATTTTATGCATAACATTTGGCCTTTGGAGACCAAAAAGCTTGAGCACTGCTGGTCTAATATGTTGTGGTACCGTTTTTGTGTTGTTTTCCGGTGTTTAGGGTTGTTCCCTGTGTAGCGCTTTTGTTTTTGTTCCACTTTCTGTTTTGGTTATGTCTTGCAGGTACTTCACCACTGTTCCTGAGCATTGTTCTCCACACCTGCTCCTTATTCGTGATCAGGGGACTCACCTGTCTCTGATCACTCATCAGGATGGGGTTATCTGTCAATAGCTATGTGCACATGGACACATTTAATCACATTAAAAGCCTAACCAGAATAAAAAGGCTTCATGTAAAGACCTCATTCTGAATATTCTGACTCGATCACACACGTTCAGATAAAACTTTCATTCCGATCGAGACGGGTGGTTTATGTCATTCAGATTGAAGCGCATGAAAACACTTCAAGTTATCCTTACTGCACATGTCCTTGATGTCATGTCTTAAAGTGCGGTTTTATTTACGACCTTACAGCTACTTCAAGTGCTAACTGCTAGCCTCGAACATACACAGCATTTCGTAACATGAAGACGGGTGGCAACGTGTAGATTTCATAACAAAAAAAGCACAGAACAGCTCCATTTCAAAAAGAGAGGTAAAACAAAAGTAGTGAATAGAAGGGACAAAAAGGAATAAATAAATACCCTGACAATGTCGGACAAGAAAATATGCACAAAGCCATGTTTTTTTTTACAGTGGAAGTCACTGCTTATTCGTTAGCACCTGCAGTAAGGGAACTTGTCCAAAAGATGGTGCCAAAGCACAAACAATAACACACTTTTACGTTTATGTTATGTTCTGCGCATGTCAAAGTCAAGTATTCCAACTAAAGATGTAATGTACGTCATAATCAGATCATATTTTTCAGGGTCCCCTGAACACAATAACTTTGTAATCCGAATGATGATCATATTAAATACATTTTGTCCATGTACGCATGACTGGTGTCGCCTTCCTAGTTTTGTTTGTCTATTGTGACTAATTTAACAGTGTTCCTTTGGATTTTTTTCTTTTCAAGTCCTAATAAAAAAAACTCATTTTCTGCACGTCGCCTACCGTCTCTGCATTTTGGGGTCACGCAGCCAGCAATCATGCGCAACCCTGACAAAAATATCATACCTGTCATCATTTGCATTTGAACACAACCAGGAATTCTGGGTACCATGACAAACAATTCACAAACCAAATAACAAAATGGTAAAGAAAAAAAAGTAAGCAGGCTATCCATAAAAATAGTAAAAAGGCATGAATAAAAACATAAAAATGTCTAGCGCCAGCGCAAGTAAGTGAGTTCTTAGTGAATAGTTTTTCATCATTGGGGACGGCGTGACTCATGCCAGCAACTTGAGGGTTGCCGGGTCGATCCCCAGCTTCCACCATTCTAGTCATGTCCGTTGTGTCCTTGAGCAAGACACTTCACCCTTGCTCCTGATGGGTCGTGGTGAGGGCCTTGCAAGGCAGCTCCCGCCATCAGTGTGTGAATGTGTGTGTGAATGGGTGAATGTGGAAATAGTGTCAAAGCGCTTTGAGTACCTTGAAGGTAGAAAAGCGCTATACAAGTATAACCCATTTACCATTTTACCCTTTATCCATTATTGCTCATGCTGGCTGCTCAGATTGCAGTGAGATTTTGAAAAAGTTATTTGGGTCTGCCAGCTAGGGGGTTGAACAGGGGAGGTAAAGGTTTACATTTCTGGGGTGAGAAGGAACAAATTTGTTGATCATTTCTCTTCTTTTCTACTGGGGTCAGAAAATCTTCAAAAAGCTTCATTTGTCGGTAAATTCATGAGCACAGTTAAGTCTATTTCAGCAGACTTGATAAAAGGCATCTACTACACCAATTGCTTCGGCGTAGCACAATAAGAAATAATTATTGAACAGGCAATTTGTCATGGTGGTACATGCTTGGCTGTTGTTATAGCAACATGCAGGAAAACGCCCTTTTATTGGGAACAAGTCAAGCAAAATAAAGCATGTAGCAGAAAAAAAACAACAGCATGTACAAACAACTAACCAGCGCCATCATTGGCAGTTAGGTACAGGTGAGCCTCCTAATTGCCAAACAGGCACAAGTGGGGAAAACAGTGTTAACTACAGGAATAATGTCACTGGCTGACATGCCAGCAAAGGAAGTGGAACTAAGAAAATGAGAATGCGAACAGGGAATGATACAAAACAAAAGAGTGCAAACATGCTATAATAAAGTCCAAACATGTCAAATGGGATCATGACAGCTTAATACAATTCCAACTGTATCAAAGTCATCTATATGAACGACTACACTCGCAAGGCCGTTTAAGTAATACAACATTTTGGCTTTGTAAAGATGCAATACAAATAGAGAGAAGTTTAATAAGCAATATTTTGTGTTTCTATTGTCAAAAGTTGTGAAGGGTACCAATGATAGGAGTGGATATAATCATACTGCAGTCTGTTGATTAATGGACACAAAACGTACCTAGTATTGTTTCTTACCTCGTTTCTTTCCACATGAAATTGAATAAACATTCCCTCAAGCCCTGCTGTAGCTCAGTCGTTTTGCATTCGTCACCATTAGATGCATGGTAGACGCGAAGGCTAAAAGCCCAACTACACAAACAAGATAACACGACCCTTCTACATGGATGCTGTAAAAACAAAATCCAGACAGTACATTCATCATGACCGAGTCACAACGTCGCCATGCCAACGACTTTTCATTGCCGATTATAGCTGTGAGTTTGACACGGCTTAATTGCACAAACACACATTGCAGATGGGCATGACCAATGTTAATCTCACTTTGAGAGACAGGCCCACACACACACACACACACACACATAATCATATATATATATATGCAGAATACCTAAAGCTGCAAGACGTCTGCATGTTTAAGTGAGTCACTGTGTGCAAATGTACAAACATGTCACGCGTCACTAAATGTTTGCTTATTAATGTGTACACATACACAAATACGCTATATTTAAAGGAATCAACACAGAAGAAGTCATCGCTATAAGTTATACAGCACAGAGACTACTTGAATCAAACCACACAAGAACCTCTCCAACGTGGCCCTCATTGTGCCGTGGACTTATCAGGACACTTCGAAATAGTGCACACTCATAGAATTAGGAGGAGTGCATGAAAAGGAGAAGGGGATGTTTGTGCTGAGAGCAGATTTACTCCCAAAGGAAGGCGGCAGTCTTGTGGGCGCGCTGCAGGCATTGTGTGGGCTCCAGCAAGGGAGGCCCATGCTTGACATCAATGAAGTGACTCACTCTGAAAAACACCCAAAGGACTCTCTTCCACTCCTCTGATTGCAAAGCAGAAACTAGGAAGAGGAAGCAAGGTGCAGGAGCACTGCATGTGGCCCGTCAACAACGCAGGAGCCTGCCATTGATGTCACGGTTTCAGGCGCGTCACACAATGTGGCGTAATTCCGGTTATTAACTGCCTTGAAGTGATGGCAGTCGTTTAGAATACATTTGCGGACCTTATCTAGCTCAAAGAATGCTTCATGGTGGAAAGTGTGCATGATGGAATTGGATTATAAAAATGTAATCAAGCAATCACGCTGCGTAAGTGGCAATTACGTTACTCAATGCTAGCATGATGTAATTTACAGTGAAAGATGATACTGGAGCTTACTAAAAGGCAAGCAGGAGCAGAATTTAGACAGCAGGGGCTTGGTCAAGTTTTTTTTTTTTTTTGCTTGCTGCTATTTAGAAGTTTGTATTTGCACTTATTTAACAATCTGCATGTCGGTAGGAGTAATTTTGAACCAAATTATAACATGTTAAATGGAGGGGAAACAATGTTATTCCCCAATATCCTAATTTCACTGCAATTCTTTGTCTAGTGTGTTTTTAGAAAATTGGATAGCATTAAAAATAATCATACTAATTTAACTTTGATCTCACAGGAGGCCACTTTAGCTGTCACGCCACTCTCTCATTACTCAGGTTGACACCCAAAATTGCTTCAAGTGTGAGCCAAAGTTAGTTAAACACACGTCTAAACCCCGAGGGCATGGCTAAGTCTCATAATGACACGCTATAATCATTAGGCCGATCACATAATTACTGGAAAGTGGAAATCAGACTGCAAGAAGTATTTCAAGACACCAAAGCTGAAATGAATAGCGAGTTATAACTGAGCATTGCTACTTAAAGTTAGTGTACCTCCTAAAATTAACATTTTTAAACCAATTTAGGGTCAATACGTTGATACCAAGTCAATACCAACACACAACAATTACATCAATACCAGTTTTTTTCAGTATTGCTACTACCGAAAACTAAACAACACTGTTTCCTCAAGGAGCTATGTCGATTATTTGGTTGTCTCAGCTGCCACAAATGTGGATTTGGCGCATCCGTTTCTTCATTGCTCATGAACAAATTATAATGTAACTGTGGCAGTATGCATCGAAACGTAGCAGAATAATTTATCGACTTTATCGAAGTACACAAATAACAATGAAAACAAGAGATGGAAGTGACAGAGTGGAGTGAGTCTTTTAGCATTTATTCGCTAAAGAAGTACACGAAAGGCAAAGTATTAGGCGTGCGAATAAAAGCGGAGATCCGCCACCACAAGCCAAGAAAGTGTGCATTGCCACAGTGTGTAAGAAACCTCCACAAAGTTGCTACCCAATCTTTATTACTTCTAGAAATTGCTGAGAAGACACAGCTTGGAGACACTTTGCCTTCTTTGTGAAACCGCGCAAACCAGTGGTATTTGAAATGTGCCCCGGGGCCAATTGTGGAATGCAGCTCTTTTTTTTTATTAGGCTGCGGAACATTGTAGAAATAAAATTAACAAACAGGAATAAGAACAATTGAGCGAAAAGACATAACATAATAATGATTAAAAACAGATATTTGTCTTTGAATATACGTTTTGGCAGTTTTATTAGCCTATTTCATTACAAAATGACATTGTGGCGTCACGCAACCATCCATATTAAAAAATACTAAGAAAAAAAAAATATATATATAAAATAATATATAGATTTTTTCGATTCAACGCGATTCTCGATTCAAAAACAATATTTTTCGGATTCAAAACAATTCTCTATTCATTCAATACATAGGATTTCAGCAAGATCTACCCCAGTCTGCTGACATGCAAGCAGACTAGTAGATTTTTGTAAAAAGCTTTTATAATTGTAAAGGACAATGTTTTATCAACTGATTGCAATAATGTGAATTTGTTTTAACTATTAAATGAACCAAAAATATGACTTATTTTATCTTTGTGAAAATATTGGACACAGTGTGTTGTCAAGCTTATGAGATGCGATGCAAGTGTAAGCCACTGTGACACTATTGTTCTTTTTTTTTTTTTTTTTTTTTTTTATAAATGTCTAATGATAATGTCAATGAGGGATTTTTAATCACTGCTATGTTGAAATTGTTACTAATATTGATACTGTTGTTGATAATATTCATTTTTGTTTCACTACTTTTGGATTGTTCTGTGTCGTGATTGTGTCTCCTCTCAATTGCTCTGTTTATTGCTGTTCTGAGTGTTGCTGTGTAGGGTTTGGTTTTGGAATTGGATTGCATTGTTATGGTATTGCTGTGTATTGTTTTGTTGGATTAAAAAAATTAGAAAAAAAAAAAAAAAAGAACATCGATTTTTGAAAAATGAGAATCGATACTGAATCGTACAACGTGAGAATGGCGATTTGAATTCAAATCAATTTTTTCCCACACCACTAATACATATATATATATATATATATATATATATATATATATTCATATAATATACATATATACATACATATTCATTTGGGTGTATGTGTATATATATATATATATATATATATATATATATATATATACACATATATATATATATATATATATATATATATATATATATATATATATATATATATATATATATATATATATATATATATATATATATATATACATATATATATATATATATATATATGTATATATATATATATATATATATATATATATATATATATATATACACATTAGAGATGCGCGGTTTGCGGGCACAACCGCGGAGTCCGCGGATTATCCGCGGATCGGGCGGATGAAATTTAAAAAAATTAGATTTTATCCGCGGGTCGGGTCGGGTCGGGCGGTTGAAATAAAAAAAAATTAGATTTTAAATAGATTCAGGCGGGTGGCAGTTAAACCAATTCGGAAATATATATACATAGTTAAATGTTGTTACCCACATATGAAAAACGAGCAGGCACCTGCTGCATATGCCACAACAGAAGAAAAAAAAAAAAAGAGATGGACACTTTTACGGAGCGGAGAAGGCCCCCGACGCCTCGCCGGGGTCCGGGACCGAGGCCCCTTCCCCCGAGAGGGCCCCACCGGGAGCCGTAGCTGAGGCGATCCGCGAGAAGGGCCCGACGCACGTCCAGGGTCACCACCGCGCCTCGTCCGCCTTCGCCGCGGCCGGCGTCACGCGCAGCAGGTAAGCAGCTTACCTGCCCGCCACCCCCGTGGCCGGGGGCTCATAACAGGGGTCACTCCGCGCGCTCCGCCCGCGCAGCTTACCTGCCCGCCACCCCTGTTGCCGGGGGCGCGTAACAGGGGTCACTCCGCGCGCAGTGCGCTCACGAAAGGGGTGGGGCTCACCCTGGTTGATATAGACAGCAGGACGGTGGCCATGGACGTCGGAACCCGCTAAGGAGTGTGTAACAACCCACCTGCCGAATCAACTAGCCCTGAAAATGGATGGCGCTGGAGCGTTGGGCCCATACCGGCCGTCGCCGGCAGCGAGACGCGCT
Organism: Nerophis lumbriciformis; assembly: GCF_033978685.3. NCBI lineage: Eukaryota > Metazoa > Chordata > Actinopteri > Syngnathiformes > Syngnathidae > Nerophis > Nerophis lumbriciformis. The sequence goes on along the minus strand of NC_084558.2, from coordinate 9,812,940 downwards.
TGGAGGTGCGCTCAGCGCGGCTCCCATATGATTGCGCACTGGTGTGCGTCTGGGTCGTGACAGCGTGGCATGCGAATGTCTGTGCTGCATTGGATCAGTCTCCTTTCTTTAACAGGCAAAAGCTTTATAACCTCACTAATGCCTTGCATCGTCTATATTAGATATATAACAACGGGCGGGTGCGGGCGGATGGCGGGCGGGTGCGGTTCTGATCAAATGTTACATCGGGTGGATGGCGGATGGTTGACGCCTTTCTGATGCGGTTGCGGATGAAATAATTGCCTATCCGCGCATCTCTAATACACATACACCCAAATGAATATGTATGTATATATGTATATTATATGAATATATCTTGTCTCATATATTTCATAAATAGATCTTAGCTGTCATTCAAGAGGATGCAATTTTTCTGAGTGTACATTATTGATTATTAGCATTATTTAACTATTTTACCCTAAAACCTGTGATTGCACATGAATGCTTGCTTGTTGTGGTATGCAATTTGTGTTCTTTAGATGGTACTTGGTGGCATACAATGCCATTGTCTTTGACTATCCAACTGTGAGCAAAATGTTGTTTAAAATCAAGGCTAAATGTTTACTGACATTTGTTTGCACACACATACCAATACAGTAGAAAGTGAGCATGCCAACAACACAAACATGTGATGAAGTAATGTATATATAGAGTATGGTATAGGAGGTATGTGCCCAAGGAAAGATGCACATGCTCCAAATGGCACACCCATGTATAGTAGATACCTTCATAACCCCCTTGAAAGGGTGCAAGAAGTCATCCCTGTCCTGTGTTTCTCTTTCATGTTGGCTACATTAGTGACGGGAGAGTAATCAAAGCCGCCATTAATGCCCGGCCATTTCCTCTGCCCTTGCCATAAATGCCCACGGGGCAGGACCACGCTTCCACAGACCAGAGTACCGAGTGGCAAACACAACTAATGGATTTTCCTCCTTTCCTGTGGCTTGGGACTTGAAAGGAAGCAAGAAATCACCAAGATGCGAGTGATGGTAAATGGATTTGCGAATTTGTTAATAGTGCATCATTAGAGTCAAAAAGGGGCTTTATTTTTAATAAGCAGAAACTCTTGATATGTTTATTGCTGCAAACTAGTCCACGCCGGCGGGCTGCTTCTTAATGGGGGAAGCTCGAATTAAGATAAAGGAAGATGTGTGCTGCTTTTTGGGGGCTGTTCCATATTCAAGCCTTCTCTTCCTGCATAAATAGTTGATTAGTGCAAGCAGGAAGCAAAGGTTAAAAAAAAAAGAGAGAAACTGAATTTCAACTTCAAATGAATGCATTTGCAATCTTAGTTACAGAAAAAATGTCCCAAGTTACATTTTGGATTGGGAAGATAGTCCTCCACCAGTTCACACAAACTATCTGTATTTACACATACCGGTACTCTCAAATGTTAAAAACCACATCATCCTCAGAAATTACATGCTGTCAGTGAGTTAAAATGCCAGAGAAAGAAATCAAACTAAGGTTAAAGCGCTTCTCAATAAATCACAGCATATCATAGTAATCCCCTGATACTGTGCAAGTGTGCCGCCTAGTGGCTGTGAGCAGTATAAATAGGAAATTCAATTGAATAATTACTGCATTGTGTCACATTTTCGCAGGACAAAGTTCCATATCTTGGAAAACAAAACTTTGGGGTCAAATTTCAATACCATAAACTTCTGGATGAGGGTACAGTATACAGTATCTATGCTGCTGTTATTAATCTATTCCAGATGGAAATCCATTTAATTCAATGACACTCAAACATGTTAGCATGAAAAACTTTTTATAGGGAATAATTAGTTTTACACGCAGAAAACAATGCACAATTTCAATAAAGGTAAAAGTGGTGTTAAAAATGTATCCGACTATTGACAGTGATGAGCATCGAGGTAGGTGAGAAGAGGGGGACAGCCCACTAACGCCACCTCTGTATTTTGCTAAGACCTCTTTGTGGGATTCAAAAGTGTGTCGTATTTATTCCAAGTGCTGGTACTCGTGGACTATGGCGGTATGCTCACACGACTTCGTTCACATCAGCGATCCATGCATAAGAGAAGCTTTACAGCACAACACGTCACACTGCCGTGACTTTGCAGTCTACTGTCTTCATACTGCCTGGTCACCCTTCCTCCCTTTGCATCAGATGGGTATACGAGGTGGAACTAATGTTCGAGACATTCTGAGAACGCCAGGGAGTCTACATTAAAAAAAGTGGTGGACCGCAAGGAGTAGTTACAGCTCTATTACTGTGAGAAAATTCCATGTCTGCCATCAAGGTGACAGTGTGAGACCAGGCTGTCAGCAAAACTACTAAGGACAGGCAGTAAACACCTTATTTCTGTCATTAACCCACATGACAGTTTGGATGTGGATAGTTAATTTCCTGTGTTCTGTATAATTTCCTGTCCTGGTGCACCTATTTTCCCTTTCTGTTTAATTTCTTGCCAGCGCACCTGTTTTCGATTTCTAATCAAATTTATTTAGGTTCACCTGTTACTCTTTGCCAGTAAAGATTATTGCCTTTTGTCAGTTACACTTTGTGCCTTGCGTTAACCTTTTGTTTCTGCAGTTTTTGCTCTCTAATGAAGAAATAAACCATTTGACCTGCACGCCACCTTTTTGTCTCTGCATCCTGGTGTCACGCCCTTAGCCAAACTCCGCCACCGTGACACGTTGTTTGTCTAAACTTTTACAGTATCAGTGTGGTGCGTTCAGTGGCATTTAGGGAAACATAGACTCTAAGGCTCTGGCTGACTTTGATTGGACTATTATTGGGTACTCCTGTAAAACGTTATTTGGCTCTATGGTAGGTTATTTTGCAGCCATACTGTTAAATAAGCAGAGGCTGAGTCGCCAACGTGTGTTCAATCATACTAAAACCAAGACATTGTATGAAAAACGGGATATATTTTCGCCTAAAATCCAAATCATTCTAATACCAGGACATATGAAAACCGAGGTAGCACTTGTACATTACCTGTATATATTACACACAACGTGGTTCAATCATAAGGCTCGTATGTATATATGTATATTATTTCTCTATCACAACACCAAATGATGAAGTGGCCCGTTTTTAAACTTTTGGCAGGTTGTGTGTTTCGTCTCAACTTGTGTGAAGCACGGTTTCAAAAAGGTACATTATCGGAACAAAAGTATTAGGACACATTTACCAGGTCAGTTGTAATTCATGTTGGCCTGCTCTATTCTAGGCATTCTTTAGCAATAAACTCATCCATGCTTGCCTTTAGGAACCTGACTCTTCTATTCCCACAAAGTTGCAAACATGTAATTATACAAATTGTCTCAATAAGTTGAGTAGTTTCAGTGAAGGCGAAGGTCTCTAACTGATGGAACAACAATGGGCCCGAACATCTAAAGGTTTGCGCGTATTAAAACCTGTACAAAGCCTATACCTTGAAGGTAGAAAAGCGCTATACAAGTACAACCCATTTATTTATTTATTTATTTATCTACTAAGCATGTATGCAGAGGATTGGTTCTCTTACATCAGCAAAATAGAAAGCTTAGTGTTTGTCTGTCTTCATGTATATGCAGAATATTAGCTCATTATCAGAACGCCCACAATACTGGGAAAGGAAGATGCAAACATCATTTATCAAGACTATAACTGCTCGGCGGCCACTGTTTCACGTCTATTTTTAGAACGTTTGAAATGTTTGTGCAAACTGTCAGAGATATGCACAAATGGCTGCGATAAATGAGGCGATCGCGCTGCAAAGACAGACGATTGAAAGAGAGACTAGTCCGCCTGTGTGAGTGTCGACATATACAAATATTAGACATGTTGTTTATTCTGCAATATCATTTTATGTTTTCATAGCTGCTGGATGACTAAAGGGGCTTATTAAAACAAATTAAATTGATTAGTTTTGGTGTCTGCTGTTTTTCATATAAGAAATATAATAGTACAATATATCTCCTATATAAAAAAAACATCTTGAAATATGCCATTTTTTCACCATTAAAACACGTTAGGTTTCTGTTTGTTACGGTGCAAACACCTGCCGCCTCTCACTCTGCTGTGCACTCCGCTGAGCGCGCCTCGCGACAGCCCACGGGCGTTCCTCTCCTGCACTCACTCTTCAATCAACACACCTGACGCTGATGAGACCTCTGCCTTCATAAGCCAGTGCGTCATACATTCCAGTGCCAGAACGTAGGTACTTGTACCTGTACAGTAAGCCTTACCCGTCTCTAGCTTCTGTGCCTATGTGCTTCCTCGCTCTTTGTGTTTCCCCTCCGTTGTGCTCATTGTGTCTTGTCCTGTATCGTCATCCAGCAGCCCTTCGTCATCCCCTGGTTTTCGAGCTCTGTGTCTCGTCTCCCCGGATCCCCTCTGGACTTCCTGCTGCCTTCCTGAATCCCAACCTCACGCCTGCCCCCGGACAACGACGCCTCGCTCCAGCCCCTGACCACCTGCCTGTCCCTGGACCTCCGAGCCTGCCTTGCCCTTTCTGGACGTCTGCATCGATATCAACACACACCTTCAACACCACCTGGTAACACTCCACATATAATCGCTAATTGTAAATAATTCAATTTATATACTGTGGTGATTATCTTGTGTGATGACTGTATTATGAAAATAGTATATATCTGTATCATGAATCAATTTAAGTGGACCCCGACTTAAACAAGTTGAAAAACTTATTCGGGTCTTACCATTTAGTGGTCAATTGTACGGAATATGTACTTCACTGTGCAATCTACTAATAAAAGTTTCAATCAATCAATCAAAACACATTTGGATTAGTCACACACTTTATTTATATATTTCAATAAACACGCTGCAAGCTAACGACTTCCCTGCCTCCGTGCCGTCTCCTTCTCCCACTGTACCGTTACACTGTTGTCTGGATCGCATTTCGATATAGCCTAGAAGAGGTGGCACAAATTATATATGTGTGCTGCTGTTTGGACCATATGATGCATGTGGCGGGAAATGAGTGTCGCTATGGTGACAGATGATAATTCATGCAAAAACCTCATTTAAATAAGGCAGTTTGCACCACTTGTAAAATGTACACACAGTCTTTGTAGATGCAACACACCCATTACTAGTACACACAATTTTATATTGCGCACATTAGCACTTGTTATTAGGATCTTAGTTGATCAGGCCCATTCTGTCTAAGTAGCAGTTTGTTCTATAGCAGGATTAGAAATAGTAGTGTCAAAAAGGGGAAACATATAATGCTAGTGATTGGTCGGTGTATTTCCTGTGTACATACAGACAGAAAAGATGTTAAAAACTAAATAATAGGGCCAAGGTCTATTATTGTAAATGTTCTATTCTGTGGTTTCTGAAGTGAGGTAATGAGCTTGATTGAAGGCTAAATTTGAAGATACTGAGACACCATTAAAGCATTATGTAGAAGGACACACATGAAAGGATAGTAGACATTGAGATAAAAGGATGAAATAAGAATGAGCGTCAAGGTCCGGTGACTGCGGTCACCTATAAATCTAGAGCTGTTTTTGGCAAATTGTTAGGTGTGGTGTGCGGTGGCACTTAATAAGCAGAAACAGAGAACAGGCACACCATGGAATCATGAGACAACTGAGGCGAAACTGGAAGCAAGGCATGCAAAGATGGTGAGAATACAAGTGAGTGAAATGGATATAAACTATTCATGCAAAAAACTAATCACATCAGGACTGTATTTAGCACATTTAATATTCAAATACAATCAGTGCGGTGTTACATAAGATCTCTCACTCCATTTTTTATTACAGTCCCATTTAAACTTCCAAAGTACAAGAAGAAGCCACGTGATTGAACCGAGCTGTGAAAGTACAATGCATAGCTGACCTTGTTAAGCATTTATAAGAACTGTCTGGAAGGCTTTTACGAGCTGGGGAAACACATTTTGCAGGAGGAGCGACGATTTACGACCGATAACAAGATTTTCCAGGGATACGAGGAGTGTGAGAATGCAAGCAGAAGGAGGAGCACTGCGCCATTCCACCCAGCCCTGGCTCCTGATATCATCACTCATATGGTATCAGGAGAAAATGAGAGGTCAAAGGTGAGATGAGAGCGGTGTCGTGCGTTACTGAGGATTTGCATTCTCTTAAGATGAGACGAGAATAGAAACGAGTGGAAAATCGAAAAGAATCAGAGAGGATGAAAAAAACAGTGATGCCATGTTCTCAAAATAAATAAATAAATAATAATGATATTTCATACAAATTCAGCACCAAAATATACAAAATAAAATGTTGAATATTGTCAGAATTTAAAAGCAGTCAGAGTGTCATAGTGTAAAACTTCCTCCAAAACCATCCATCCATTTTCTACCGCTTGTCCCTTTTTGGGGTCGCGGGGGTGCTGGAGCCTATCTCAGCTGCATTCGGGCGGAAGGCGGGGTACACCCTGGACAAGTCGCCACCTCATCACAGGGCCAAGACAAATAGACAGACAACATTCACACTCACATTCACACACTCGGGCCAATTTAGTGTTGCCAATCAACCTATCCCCAGGTGCATGTTTTTGGCGGTGAGAGGAAGCCGAAGCACCCGGAGGGAACCCACGCAGTCACGGGGAGAACATACAAACTCCACACAGAAAAATCCCGAGCCCGGGATTGAACTCTGGACTACTCAGGACCTTCGTATTGTGAGGCACATGCACTAACCCCTGTTCCACCGTACTGCCCCCTCCAAAACCAAAAAATCCTTTAAAAAAAATGTACACTGATTTAAATAGGCCTGATTTTTGTCATTATGACACATGCCATTAAATTTAATGGGCAAAGTACATTGACTGAAAAAAAAAAACATAAAAATGTTAGATATTGCAAAAATTCAAAAACAGTCAGTCGGGCTCGGGAATATTACAGTACTTCCACAAAGACCAAACAATCTTTTAAAAAAGTATAACTAATAAATAGGCCTGATTTCAGTCATTAAGATACCATGGAGGTTAATGTGTCTTTGTTACAAAGGGTAGTTTTGCCACTGAATTTATGTGGCTGAACCTTATGAGTGCTCCTGACAGTTAAACTGTCATGTCTGTGTAATCATGTTTTGTTTTGTTAAGTTATTGGACTCTTTAGTTTCTGGCTTTTCACTCTCTTGTCTTGTTTCCATGGTTACCCATTAGTTTCACCTGTTCCACGTTTGGACTCATTGTGCACTCTTGTTTTCTGTCAAGACTTGGACTTAGGCGTGGTTTGTTCTCCCGTGGTGCAAATGAACATTTGGACCAGACATGGCGTGAAGGTGAAGACATTATTTATTTTACACTAACAAAGGAACAAAAAGCGTGCTCAAGGCGGAAGTACAAACTTGACTAACGAAACAAAAAGACTTGCACGTGGGCAAAAAACTATATACATGAACAAAAGTCGCTAACTGTGGCATGAATAGAAAAAACTTACTTGACATGGCATGAAGTGCGCAGAGGTAAACAGAATGAGAAGCAGAAAGTCAGGGGTATGAATGCGGGAAGTCAGGGGTATGATGTCGCCAGGGAGACTTCCTGGCAACAATGGGTTTAAATAATAGTGACATGATTAAATACAGGTGCGTGAGTCGTGAGGGCAGGTGAAAACTAATGGGTTGCTATGGTGACAAACAAGAGTGCACAATGAGTCCAAACGTGGAACAGGTGAAACTAATGGGTAACCATGGAAACAAGACAAGAGAGTGAAAAGCCAGAAACTAAAGAGTCCAATAACTTAACAAAACAAAACATGATTACACAGACATGACATAAACAATATCGACTCAATATTTAAACTAGTTCCTTATTTTATTTTCTTACATACAGTCCATCCATAAAGTATTCACAGTTCTTCACTTTTCCCACATTTTATTATGTTACAGCCATATTCCAAAATTAATCTTCAAAATTTTACAGACCCAATGTGAACATTTTTTGTATTCTTATTTTTTTGAGAATTATTAAAATAAATACAAAAAAATTAAAAACACATGTACATGAGTCATACGTTCTATAAGTATGAGCAAATATAATTTAATGATTTTTAAATAAACAGTGCCCATGTCTGACTGCATATGGTTATTAAATATAGTCAAAAGCTTACAATTGCCTGTATACACACATAATTGTAAGCATTTGACACAAATAATGTTGAATAGTTGAAAATTTAACTGTTATTATCTAGTGACTTAGAATTGGCTCGCATGACTGTTTCATCTGAGAATGTATTTTTGTTTATTTTATATGTAGTAGCATCCGGTGGTTTGACTTTGTGCACGGCAATAGACATCAGTCAAATGAAAGGTTCTGCCTGTAAATCATCACACTGTACCTTCAATCAAAATTTATAAAGGGAAACTGCACTTAAGTTCTCGAAAAAACCATCCAATTCTGAATTAGTTGATCAAAATAATATACTCATAAGTCATTTTTTAAATGTTATCTCTTTAAAACATGCTGTAAAAGTCCATATCCTCTGTAAATGTGACTTATAATAGCCACAAACTGGATACAACAGGATACAATTAAAAAAAAAAAAATGTTAAAATGTTTTATGGAATAATAAATATTAAATAAGTAATGAATAAAACATCAAACAAGCACGGCAAATGATGCATGTGTTCAGAAATGAATGATTGATTTAAACGTTTTAGAAAAAAGACATGTCATTAAATGATATTTGGAAAAATGTCAAAAAGCCTGCATTAACGATGCATTAAAAATAAATTGAGTCAGTTTAACATCTTGAATAGATTGTATTTTACACCTTCGCAGTGGTTCAAAATGGGTACATTAGATATCAAGTTATGTATAAAGTGCCAGGCAGCTGAAGGAAGTCTAATTAATTTACTGTGAGAATGTCAGAGAATATGAGTTGTGATCTGTTGCGAAAACTGTCTTGGTTGTCCATCCCAGGCCACCGTAGGTCACGTGAGGTGCCTGCGTCACGAGAGCTGCTAATATTAGCAAAGTTAGCTAATGTCTGTTGAAGTGGAAACTGAAATAAAGTAGTTGTGTATGAAACAAACTCAGCTTCCTCATTATCATGACATGGTGTCACAGTTAGGGACTACACGCCTACAGTCACCAAAGAATGGCAAAGTTTGGGCCCCCAGAACCGTTTAATTTTGCTGTCCAGCAGATTGTCCATTATTGAGGCAGCACTTTTCTCGCTTTTGGACCACACAAGACTTCTTGTATCCAGTTTTAAAGCCAGAGCCAAAGAAAAGAAACACACAGACCGACGTCGCAATTTACCGATGGCCGCAAAGTTATTAGGTTAATTTTCATTTATCGTTTGATTGATTGATGTTATAACTATCAGCCACGTCCAACAATTGTTATTTTAACATCAATTAAGGATAGACTGTTTGGTTTGTCTTATAAGACGTTTCGTTCGCCTTTCATCCGGGTAGGTTCATGCTCATAGACTTAGATTGGTCGGATCTAGTCTTCGACTTAGATTGGTCGAGTCTAGTCTAGCGGCTGGTGCCAATACCTCAGTAGGCTTCATCAGTTCATGCTCATAGACTTATATCATCTGAGTCAATGGGAATATTCATAGACATCATATAAGGCCTTAATTTTCACAAAATCCATGTATTGACTATGCCTCTCAGAAACCCTGTAGTATTCACATCCTTTGCTCAATACTTTGTTGATGCACCTTTGGCAGCCATTGCAGCCTCAGGTCTTTTTGAATGCGATGCCAGAAACTTGGCACGCCTATCTTTGGGCAGCTTGCCCATTCCTCTTAGTAGCACCTATCAAAATCCATCAGGTAGGATGGAAATCGTTGGTTTTCATCCAGGATGTCTCTGTACATTGCTGCATTCATCTCAGTCTAGTCTGGGAGGTGAGATGGTCACTCTGTCAGAGCTACAGTATTCCTCTGTCGAGAGAGGAGAACCTTCCAGAAGGACAACCATCTCTGCAGTAATCCACCAATTAGTTCTGTATGGTATAGTGACCAGACGGAAGCCATTTCCTAGTAAAAAGTTTGCCAAAATGCATCTGAAAGACTCTCAGATCATGAAAAACAACATTCTCTGGTCTGATGAGATAAAGAATGAACTCTTAGGCGTCAATGCCAGGCATCATGTTTGGAGGAAACCAGGCACCACTCTTTACCAAGCCAATACCATCCCTACAGTGAGTGGGGATGGTTTTCAATGGCAGGAACTGGGAGGTCTCCCAATCACTATAGAGGGAAAGACTTGAGGGTGTAATTGAATTGATGCACCATCAATAAAGTACTGAGAAAAAGCTGCGAATACTTATGTACATGTGATTATTATTTTATTTTATTTTTAACACATTTGCATTTTTTTTTTTTAAACCTTTTAACTTTGTCATTATGGGGTCTGTATAATATTGAGGGCTAAAATAATGTATTACATTTTAGAATAAGAATGTAACATAACAAAATGTGGAAAAGTGAAGCACTGTGAATACTTTCCAGATGCACTGTACAATAACTAAATAAAAGCATGAAATACTATCCAATACTCAATTAAATCATTTGTTGTTTGCCCTCAACGTCCTCCTGGGTCCAGGGAATTATTCCCATAGTTCATATACATAAAAAAATGACAAATTGTCGATATAATCAGTTTAGATCATATATATATATATATATATATATATATATATATATATATATATATATATATATATATATATATATATATATCATATCATACATACAGTATCTTACGCATTGTGTACTGACTGTGACAATGCTGACACACTCGTTTTCTGGACTCTTATTACCATATTTTTCAGACCATAGAACGCACTGGGTTATGAGGCGCACTGCCAGTGAGTGGGTCTATATTCATACAAAAGGCGCACCGGATTACAAGGCGCATTAAAGGGGCCATATTATAATAGATTTTTTCTACAATTAAAACACTTCCTTGAGGTCTACCTAACATGTAATGGTGGTTCTTTGGTCAAAATGTTGCATAGATGATGTTTTACAGACTGTTTTTAAGTCGCTTTCTGACCTTCTTTCCATGATTTGCCGTTTTGTGGGCCATCTTATTTACGTAGCTCCACTTTGACAGTCTTCTCCCAATCATCTTTGTTGTACAGTAGTTTTTAGTGCTTCCATAGCTAGTCTACTGACACATATATGTTAGAACTCTACGCTACTTTATATTACAAATGGCAACAGCGGAGGATGAATGCCCCACATCAAGAGGATAGAGAAAAAGAAGCTGATTTACTACGGCGCAGACTACAATGGCGTACGCGCCCACATTTTGGGGACTTATGCAGATTCCAAATACACATCAGTTGGTACCAATACGTAAGAAAAGTTAGTTTTGCATATTATTGCGAAACAAAATGCTACATGATGTCTCCTAACAGGTGTCATTTTGGGGTCCTTATACACACACCATAATAATGCCCGTATGTTGAAGCACAGTACACCTGACTACGGTAGCCGTAATGCTCCAAAAATTCATCAAGCGGTGCGGCTTCATAGTTTACCAAAGTCGTACTAAAACATTTGAACAGATTTTTGAGCGCTGTGTGTAATGTTTTATATTCTCAATGAAACATCAACGTTTTGGTTTTGCTTGCTTACTGGTACTTACTAGCGTAATTTAGTGAACAGACGTCATTCAACATGCAGTCCACATGTATCTCTTATGTGTGGCTGCCATCTACCGGTCACACGTATCATTACAACATGTACCAAATAAATTTGCTTTGAGGTCGGTAAGCACAACCGGAATTAATCTGTTCATTAGATGCCCCAGGTTATAAGGCACACTGTCGTTTTTGAGAAAATGAAAGGATATTAGGTGCGCCGAAAATTACAGTATTGTACTTGTTAATTTCATGTCAATAACTGCTTACCCTTAAAAGAGCTCAAAGCTCTCTTTTCCATGTCCTCCATGTAAAGGTTTGCTACTATTGGGGATACGGGTGAGCCCATGGCACCATATTTTTGTCGGTAAAACGTTCCCATGAATTGAAAGTATGTAGTGTTAAGGCAAAGTTCCAGCAAAAGGCAAATCTGTTCTGGGTTTAGTGTGGATCTATCCTGTAAGGTGTGATCACCGAGTAGACCTTGCCTCACTGTCTCTACTGCATGGGTTGAAACACAGGTGAACAGGGAGGTGACGTCGAATGAAACTATAGTTTCATGTCCAGTTTTCGATCTCTGATCTTCGCTACAAAGTCAATTGAGTTTTGGACATGATGTGGTGTTTGCCAATCAAAGATGCTAAGATGTTGGCCAAATACTTAGATATATTATTTGTCACAGAGTTAATGCTGCTAACAATGGGCCTGAGGGGAACACCATCTTTCTGTATTTTTGGAAGGACATAAATACCAGAGATGGTTTCTTGTTGGTATAATCAGTAATACATTGTTTGCATCAAAACAGTTGTTTTTCTCACTACGATAAGGCGAAACCCTCCTTGCCCAGGAGTATAAATATTGGGGTCTTTGGCACCAGTCGCTAGACTAGATCTGACCAATCTAAGTCAATGAGCATGAACTGATGAAGCCTACCTGGATGAGAGGTGAAACGTCTTCTAAGACACACCAAACAGTCCAGTTGCGATCGATTAAATGCCCTGAGATGACAAGAACATTCATAGACAACTGCTTACTTTGTGTTGCAACATGTTTCCATCTACACTTCTTATACTTTACTAAGCACTTTTTTCTTGATGTTGTTTAAAGGGTTAGCTTAGCTATTAGCATGCCTGTGCCTGGCTTGCCTCGGTGTGTAACATGTTTAGCTTTGTCCTTCAGTGATAAGGTTACTTGATAATGATACCTAAGCTACTAAGAAATGCAGTTTATTTTCCATAATGGAGATGGACTATTATTAACTTAGGGGAGGGTCTCCACACTGTGTATGAAGGCACATAATCAGCTGCGAGCCGCTTGTCAGCTGAGAGAATAAAAATAAATACAGTGTCAGCCAAAGGGAATAGATGTTTGGGATCAACATTAAAAGGCATTGATTGGCAATGGCGATCACGCACTTTTTCACAGAAATCGTCCGATACTGATCGGCGGTCAATTGACCTTCACATCCCTAGTTCTAAAGATATTACTATTAGTACTACTACTACTACTAATAATAATAATAATAATAATGATAATAATAATAATAATAATATCAATCAATGTTTATTTATATAGCCCTAAATCACAAGTGACTCAAAGGGCTGCAAAAGCCACAACGACATCCTCGGTACAGAGCCCACATAAGGGCAAGGAAAAACTCACCCCAGTGGGACGTCGATGTGAATGACTATGAGAAAACTTGGAGAGGACCGCATATGTGGGTAAATCTCCCTCCCCCCCCCCCCCCCCCCCCCCCCCCCCTTCTAGGGGGGAGGTTAATAATAAGCAAAGAAACATATTTTATAAAAATAGAGGACATGCCACACCAAAACTACTATAAAATTACATAGTATGTAACATTTTGTGAGAATTTAAAAGCAGTTAGGATGGGGCATATTACTTTCGCCAAGCCTAAAAAATCCTTAAAAAAATTATACAGCTTTATAAAATCATGTAATTAACTTTAAAAAAGTAACATTTTGAAATGTTAGGCTTTTTTGTTTTACGTTGTTAACAAAAGTAAAAATTCTGCATCTTTGCTTTTATCCAGATCTGCACCAAAAATAATTGAAATGTACTGTACAGTATTTGTATTTTTGGGTTCTGCTTTGGACCATCCTTTGAGAAAATATCCCAGAAATCACTTTAACAAACAATACAATGTGGGAAGAAATACAAAAATATGTACTGTTTTCTACTCATCACACCACATTTTTCTTATTTATTTTAAAGGAGACGCTATTAAATTGTTGTGAAAAGAGGCTCTGTGAGCATACAGTGTGAGCTAACATGTGAATGAAACATGCCACAAATATTATGGACAAGAGCAGAGGCTGGGAGATTCAACGCCCTGCAAAGAAAGCTAAAGAAGAGTGTGACTGCCAACTGTCCATGGAGAAACCAACTAAAACTTGTGTGCAGTCACGCATTTTCCAGTGAAACGAAACAAGCATTAAATCCTCATCTAACGTGCCAGTGTCTTTGGGCTTTGAGCAAGAAGTGTTTTGAAATGGAACTGCTTGGTCTCCATGACAAATGCATGCACTTCTTTATTTAGACAACCAATACCGCAGCGAGATTTTTTTATTTTTTATGTGAGATGCAATTTTTTCCCAGTCACTTTAAGCACCACAACCTGAGATAGCTTAAAAACGGTTTTAATGTTCTCTGCTTTGCCACATAATGCTAACCTGATTAATAAATGAAGTACCGTGAGAGTGTTTGTTTAAAGGATGTGAGCCACTATTAATACTGTACATTGTTGTGTTCAAAGAGAGGGGTATGTTTTCCTTTCCACATTCTAATGCAATCCAAATGATCATTATTCAAGGTTGTCAATGTTGCAATGCTTGTAACTCTAGTTTTTGTGTGCAACGTAAAACATAACAATTAGCCGAAAGAAACAAAACACTCTTAAGATGGGGCACTCTTACGTTGAGGCACTACTGCATTGACTTTGAAAGCTTTCATGGAGAGCCGTGTGGTGACTGTTCAACATCTGTCCAAATGCACTCAAGGACTGTTTCAGAATAATTTGTATTGCTTGACTGTAGTTGAGATACAAAGACAATTAGAAAGTATCCAGTAACAAGCCTATCCGCGTCATGAGCTCAACTTACTGAATTATTGTGACCAAACTAATTACTAGTCCACTTTAATTTAAGTAAAGACAGCCAAGTCCATTCCAGACAGTTAATAATGACTGTTATGTTGTTCATAACGGCATAGCTCGGATGGTAAAGCGCCCTTGCTCATGATGGGTCGTGGTTAGGGCCTTGCATGGCAGCTCCCGCCATTAGTGTGTGAATGTGAGTGTGAATGGGTGAATGTGGAAGTAGTGTCAAAGCACTTTGAGTACCTTCAAGGTAGAAAAGCGCTAGACAAGTATAACTCGATTACCATACCTAACTTTGTTCGCTGTTTGCGTAATTTTACTTGATCAAGCCTTTTTTTTTTTAACAATTCACACTACAAAATACAAAAAGTATGTGTTATGATTCGCGCTGATATCGTATCAGATTAATATCGGCATTGGCCACTATTCAAGGCTCCAATCCCAGCAGGCACCAGACGTTAACACAACGTTGAGAACTTGTTGAATTAGGTCATGACGTTGAGCAACTCAAACCTAACGTTGGAACAACATTTTCAAATGCAACTATTTTGCAACGTTCTTAAGACGTCAGTTTTAAAAAACATATATGTATTATCAACACTGTATCAATGTGTTGTGCCTGCTGGAATATCAGTAGCATCACTGCTATACACAGTCTGTACACTGACTACTCTATGTTTAATTTCCGTAGTATTGCCCGTGCCACGTTTTTTTCCCCTGACAAACCCATTGGCATAGAAATGTTTGATGACCATAACATTACATAACACTACATTTGTAGGGATGTCCGATAATATCGGCCGATAAATGCGTTAAAATGTAATATCGAATATTATCGGTATCGTTTTTTTTTATTATCGGTATCGTTTATTTTTATTTTTTTAAATATATGGGTTTTTTTTATTAAATCAACATAAAAAAACACAAGATACACTTACAATTAGTGCACCAACCCAAAAAAACCTCCCTCCCCCATTTACACTCATTCACACAAAAGGGTTGTTTCTTTCTGCTATTAATATTATGGTTACTACATTATATATCAATATATATCAATACAGTCTGCAAGGGATATAGTCCATAAGCACACATGATTGTGCGTGCTGCTGGTCCACGAATAGTACTAACCTTTAACAGTTAATTTTACTAAATTACATTAATTACAAATTTCTATGTAACTGTTTTTATATTGTTTTACTTTCTTTTTTATTCAAGAAAATGTTTTTAATGTATTTATCTTATTTTATTAATTTTTTTAAAAAGTACCTTTTCTTCACCATACCTGGTTGTCCAAATTAGGCATAATAATGTGTTAATTCCACGACTGCATATATCGGTTGATATCGGTATCGGTTGATATCGGTATCGGTAATTAAAGAATTGGACAATATCGGAATATCGGATATCGGCAAAAAGCTATTATCGGACATCCCTATACAGGTAAAAGCCAGTAAATTAGAATATTTTGAAAAACTTGATTTATTTCAGTAATTGCATTCAAAAGGTGTAACTTGTACATTATATTTATTCATTGCACACAGACTGATGCATTCAAATGTTTATTTCATTTAATTTTGATGATTTGAAGTGGCAACAAATGAAAATCCAAAATTCCGTGTGTCACAAAATTAGAATATTACTTAAGGCTAATACAAAAAAGGGATTTTTAGAAATGTTGGCCAACTGAAAAGTATGAAAATGAAAAATATGAGCATGTACAATACTCAATACTTGGTTGGAGCTCCTTTTGCCTCAATTACAGCGTTAATGCGGCGTGGCATGGAGTCGATGAGTTTCTGGCACTGCTCAGGTGTTATGAGAGCCCAGGTTGCTCTGATAGTGGCCTTCAACTCTTCTGCGTTTTTGGGTCTGGCATTCTGCATCTTCCTTTTCACAATACCCCACAGATTTTCTATGGGGCTAAGGTCAGGGGAGTTGGCGGGCCAATTTAGAACAGAAATACCATTGTCCGTAAACCAGGCACGGGTAGATTTTGCGCTGTGTGCAGGCGCCAAGTCCTGTTGGAACTTGAAATCTCCATCTCCATAGAGCAGGTCAGCAGCAGGAAGCATGAAGTGCTCTAAAACTTGCTGGTAGACGGCTGCGTTGACCCTGGATCTCAGGAAACAGAGTGGACCGACACCAGCAGATGACATGGCACCCCAAACCATCACCCAACCATGCAAATTTTGCATTTCCTTTGGAAATCGAGGTCCCAGAGTCTGGAGGAAGACAGGAGAGGCACAGGATCCACGTTGCCTGAAGTCTAGTGTAAAGTTTCCACCATCAGTGATGGTTTGGGGTGCCATGTCATCTGCTGGTGTCGGTCCACTCTGTTTCCTGAGATCCAGGGTCAACGCAGCCGTCTACCAGCAAGTTTTAGAGCACTTCATGCTTCCTGCTGCTGACCTGCTCTATGGAGATGGAGATTTCAAGTTCCAACAGGACTTGGCGCCTGCACACAGCGCAAAATCTACCCGTGCCTGGTTTACGGACCATGGTATTTCTGTTCTAAATTGGCCCGCCAACTCCCCTGACCTTAGCCCCATAGAAAATCTGTGGGGTATTGTGAAAAGGAAGATGCAGAATGCCAGACCCAAAAACGCAGAAGAGTTTAAGGCCACTATCAGAGCAACCTGGGCTCTCATAACACCTGAGCAGTGCCAGAAACTCATCGACTCCATGCCACGCCGCATTAACGCAGTAATTGAGGCAAAAGGAGCTCCAACCAAGTATTGAGTATTGTACATGCTCATATTTTTCATTTTCATACTTTTCAGTTGGCCAACATTTCTAAAAATCCCTTTTTTGTATTAGCCTTAAGTAATATTCTAATTTTGTGACACACGGAATTTTGGATTTTCATTTGTTGCCACTTCAAATCATCAAAATTAAATGAAATAAACATTTGAATGCATCAGTCTGTGTGCAATGAATAAATATAATGTACAAGTTACACCTTTTGAATGCAATTACTGAAATAAATCAAGTTTTTCAAAATATTCTAATTTACTGGCTTTTACCTGTACATGTGTTTATGTTTCAGTATTGTTTTGAAATACTATTAATCTGACCTGTGTTCTGCTACACATAGGGAGACAAATAAGCAAAAAAAAAAGGATGTATTACGATTAAAAATGTGTGTGAGTCGCAAGCTTAATAGACAATTCCTTCCTTTGCTGTGATCATGATGGCCTCCAGGGAGCATGTGTCACTAGAGCGGAAGGAGCACAGCACATTAAATCTATACTCAATGACAACAGATAATGGGAATTTAATGGCCTGATAACATCAAGCACGCTACCTAGTGGGTTGTGACGGAGAATTAAAGTGTGGAATTAAAGGTGTATGCTACTAAACTCTTCTGTTTTTATTTCTTTCTGTGCTGAAACTCCAAAGCTCATGTTTGAATAAGCGCTGGACAAACATGATTGCCCCCTCCACATCCACAAACTTAACCGGACACACACCACCACACTGGGTGGAGGAAGTGCGCTAAGTTTGCCACCAGCTAATCCGCGCCACTTTTGCCAAGCCGCTTTCTCCTCGCCGGGTCCAACAATGCTGAAGGCACGTTTCCTCCCTGTCGCGCTCACTCTCTCACCATTTATTTTTTTGTGAACAAACTATAATCCTTTGGTGAGCCCTAACATATGGTCTTTTCTTCATCCCTACTTTATCCACACCCCACTGACATTAATAATCAGAAGCCCTGCAAGGATGGTATAGGGCCCAAAACCGCTCGAGACATTTAAATAATAAGTTGTTTTTATGTGCACATTTTGATGGCATTTTATGCCCGTAATAAAAATGCAAAACTGTCAGTCTGAGTCATAAGGAAATGACTGTACAGTCTGCTGATTTGTTCCAATGGCAACGCGCAGGGTGACAGCCGCATTTCCTGTTGATGAGTTGTTTTTAGCATCTTTCATCCCATTAAAAAGCATATTTAAGTTGATGCGCAATCTGACGGTTGACAGTCCGCATTAAGCAATGTAGACACAACATAAGAAGTCAATAACGCTTACTTCTAATTCTTTCAAAGCTGTTTATTAGTATTTTAGAGCTGTACTGCATCATACTGACATTTGCCTTACTCTTTTAACCAAATAAGGTATCCAAAATATTAGCAGCAATTCACATTGAGTCTTGTCCACTGTGAGTGGCTTTTTAATCTCCTCATCTAAAGGTTGATTACATTACTTGTTTTGACTAGGCAGCCATTTTTTTTTTTTTTTTTGCAGGACAGCCTGAGCGAAGCATGTGGAAATATGCAGACACAAGTAAAGCTTTTTACTTTAATCAACCCAGAGCAGAACGCCGCGGCTTGCACCAGATGCTGTTGACACATCAGGAAGGCTATAATTAGGCCGAGTGTCCAGCTGCTGAAAGGGGAGACAACATCGCCACTTATTCCATAGTTGTCACGGGGGGAGTTTGGCATTGTTTGCGTAACCCCAGGACACAGAGACAAAAGGCAGTGTGCAGGTAAAAATAATAGCGTGGAAGAAACAAAGGTCCACGAGTGAGTCAAAAAACTACATTAAGAAAAAGTCAAACAGGAACCAAGGCAGAGGTAAAAAACCTAGGGCTTGATTTACTTAAGGTTTGCGTGTACTAAAACAAGTGCAAACTTGATTGCACACGCAAAGCTGATCTACTAGCAGAATAAGGCCATTTTGCGCATCCGTCTTCATTAATATGCAGAATGTTTGATGATCATCAAAACGCCCACAATACTAGTAGGAGAAAATGCAAACATACTATACAGAACGCGCAATTTGATTTATCAACACTCACCGTTTTGGGAGCGCTATTTTGCGTTTTATTGAACACGCTTGAAAAGGACGCGCAAACTGACAGTTCCGCACACGGCTGTGAGAGAGGAGAGCTCATGTCGCAAAGACAATAGACAAAGAATCCTGCGATCTATGTGTACGTTTCAACATATTTGGACAGTCAAAAAGTTAAAAATATTAGACATATCATCTATTCAGCAACATCCTTTTATAATTTCATAGCTCTCAGAAGACTTAAGGGGCTGATTAAAAGGAATTCAATTGATGCATTTTGGTGTCATTTAATATTTTTATAATTAAGTTTGTTATTGCACATATAACATCTATTACTAACAAATATCCTATTAAATAAAAACCTCTTGAAATATGCATTTTTTGCATCTTGAGCCTCCCTCCCATGCACCTTCAGTGGTAAAAAAAAAAAAAGAAAGAAAAAAAAAAGGTGTCGATGTAGATGCACTGCACGACTGCTTCTAAAATGCCCATAAAAATTGGTAGATGTCTCCTGCATGTTTAAAAACATTGCAAAATGCCACAGGTAGGAGCATAATAACATGAATGTGCAGTAAATGTGAGGGTCTCCGTGGTGATGCCACGTGTAGTACGCGCAAATTCCTCATTTAAATTAAGGCAGTCTGCACCACTTTTCAAACTGCACACGCAATCTTAGTAAATCACACGCACCACAGCCACTATTAGTACAAGCTATGTTATAGATTTGCACACACTGTGATAGCTTGTGATATTTGGATCTTTGTAAATCAGGCCCTTATAGTACACGTGTAGATACAAGGACCACCGGGTACAGCATGACTAGTACAAAGGACAAGGAAAGAGCCTTTCCTGAACTAACAATGCTGGTTACTACCAACAAGGGACAGGTGTGCAGAAACAAAACTCAGGCCGTGGTAAGGTGGCTAAGAGTGATGACAAACAGGAAATGGTATGAAAAATAAGAGTGCTGGACAGGAACTAAACGGCAAAACACAGGAAAACAATACACACAAGTCCAGCCTGCCATGAGTGTTCATGACACTCAAAATATGCCTACAGGTAAAAAAAACCAACTAAAATAAACACAGTACCGTAGTAATTTTAGGCAAGTTTTCTAATGAGTTTCAGCACCTTTTGGAACGCCCACTTTTAGCTCCAAAATGTGGGTGGGCCTGCATTCAGCCTCCTGACGTCAGATACAGAATATTTATTTTGGTAGAATCTTCAGCCACAATTGTGTTATTTTTGAGTCGGAAAAATATTTGTTACACTTTTTCTCACAGTGGTGTGGAAAAACAGTGGAGCACAAACACCAGCGCGTGCATTATGGAGCTTAATAGTATTCATATTGTAAACACTTTCAAATGTTAGCCGCTTGTATTCTACTTTGCGTTGTCTTCTACTGATGTTTTATTGCTGGATTTACACCTTGACTTGAGTTTAACTGAGCTTGAGAAACGGGCTGAAAGAACATAGATAGATAAATACTTTATTTATCTTCAAGAGAAATTCTCATTTACAGCAGCTTTACTGGGCTGGGAACACACAGGGGCATGTAAGGTTGAAAAAATTTATATATATATAAGTATAAAAAATGTCATTATAGACCTAAGAAAATGTCCATGACAGACAGACAGGAAGTGAGGAAAACACAGGCTATGTCTTCAGTTCTGCAGATGACTTCACACCAAGAGGGGGCGGCATATCGAGTCTGGCAATGGAAAGGGGGCGTTCAAAGTACAGTCAGTGTTCTACCAATTACACAAAAACTAATTGATATTACAGTAGATGACTCCCAGATTAATTTTAGGAGAAAAAATACATCAAAACAACTTGTTAGTGAAATTGGATCCTTTAAAGGTGTATGTTGGTGTGCAACGTCTGAACATGCTATTTTACCCGTTTCTTCACTACTATCCCAAAAATGTACTTTCCCCTGACACTTAATTACTGTACGTCTAAGAAAAGGCATTGGTCTCTTAGTGCAGTTTTGTAAAGTGACAGAAAGCGGGACTGAAGATCACAGGATAAACCTTAGAGCGCCTCACATCAGACTACGCCGCATCATAAAACGCTGCATACTTCTCTAAAACTACAGCAGTCTGGCCCTGTGGTATAGGATAAAAGATACTATCTGTTTTTATACGAGCCACGGCTGCTCCTCCATCTGCTCTGACATGCCTCCTCCTAAAATAACAACGTCAAAACATCAAGCATTTCAAGGTATGTATCCCCGATTTAATGGCTAAATCCACTGTTGTTGATCAGACGGAAGGCACTTTCACCTCCAAGGTCTGTTCAGCTTGAATCTGTAAGCATTTAGGGCGTTTTATCTGCAGGACAGGTGGAAATAACTCTTTAGTCAAGTCTGGCTCTGGTTCTCATAAGTGGAAAAGCAAGTGGGTCAACCACAAGAGAGAAGGGCCAGGGCCATCCTTTGCGTGACTACACATCTCTAAATGTGAATGTTTTATCTGTAAAAGTGGTAACATTTGCTATTTGTGCTGGGGTTCCTGAATTTGGAATTTCAAATAAATTAATTAGACAAATTGGAATTGAATTGGCTCCATCTCCCAATATGTTGAAATTAAATTAGAATTAGAGGCATTGGAAATAAATGAATTGCAATTCAGAAGAATTCCTCATAGTCAATTAACATAAAGACATTGTCAACTTTGACAAAGGTTTTTATGGCGTCAATAAGGGGTGCTGAAAAAAATGTATTCACATCCAAATCAGTATTTATCATTTAATGCAATTCTAAATTAATTCACAATTAAAAAAAAAAAAATGTTAAAAAATGTGGTGACTTTTTCTCTGAAAAAAGACAAGAGCTAGCTACAAGCACCTGGCACCTGCTAGCTGGCGTACACCCCCCGTCTTCATGGTGACTCGGAGTATTACAGCGCCTCCCAGTATGAATTTCTGTTTTTTTTATAGTGTATAATGATGTCACACTTACATGAAATACATTACACAGAAAGTCATTGTGTAAAAATGTTTCTGCAAACATTATATAAATACTTGACACTGCTTCGTCTGGTTTCTACTCCGCCTTCCCTGACTGCACGTCCAGGCTTTGGTACCACGACAAAAATACTATACCAGTGTCTATGGATGTTCTCATTAATCCAGGTCACTGTAATCTCAGGGCCTTCAATCGATCGCAACTGGACTGCTTGGTTTCTCTTAGAAGACGTTTGGCCTCTCATCAGTACGTGCTCTCAGGCTTAGATTGGTCATCTCTAGTTTTAGACTTAGATTGGTCAGATCTAGTCTAGCGGCTGGTGCCAAAACCCCAATAATTTATATTCTAAAAACCAGGGTACATTTTGGAGTTCGGTTTTTGGAGTATAAATATTTGGGGTTTTGGCATCAGTCGCTAGACTAGATCTGACCAATCTAAATCTAAGACTCGATCTGACTGATCTAAGTCTATGAGCATGAACTGATGAAGCCTACTCGGATGAGAGGCGAAACGTCTTCTAAGACAAACCAAACAGTCCAGTTGTGATAGATTGAAGTCCCTGATACTATACCAGTGGGAACGTTGAGCTAACCACACAAAAGTGTGCAAGAAATATATTTTTTTATTGTATTTAATGTCTGAAACAGAGCAACACACTGTTTTATTTTTTTGTTGTTTTCATGCTATAATAACATCTTCCAAATTATTTTTACACTTCCCATATTCATTACCGCTTCTCCTTCTTAAGGTCATGGGGTAAGATGGAGCCAATACCAGCTGACTTCTCACGCAAAGGGGGGGTACGCCCTGGACTGGTTGCCAGCCAATCACAGGACACATATAAACCCACATTCACATCTATTGACAATTTACAATCTCCAATTATCTTAAAATGCATATTCTGTGAATGTGGGAGGAAGCTGGAGTATATGCAAACTTCACACAGATAAGCACAAATCAAAATTTGAACCCAAATCTCCTAACTGTGCAGCCAACATGCTAGGCCACCACAGTCAATTTCAACAATGTACAGTACAGTATTCATGAATCCTGAATAAATGTTGTTTTGTTTCCTTTTATTTAGCCAATTTAAACCACAACTACAATAATCAACACATTGTTAAATGAATGCAGCTCTCTGACAGTGTCAGTCAAAACAGAACAACAGGCATTTACTGTCCATGGCAAAAATCCATTAAGTTAATTTTTAAACTCTGTGAATGTACTTTTGGGCATCTGTGCAAATAAGCATACAGTTTAACAGACTACACAACACCAGGTGACACTGTGCTCTACCCTCCATTTGTTGATTGAGTCTGGAAGGACAAACAAAAGCCTACCATCCAGTTACGAAACACCGTGCGTGTGCGTGGGTGTGCTTGTGTATGTGTGTGTACTTTTGCTTGCAGCATCGTGTTTGGCCGGGCCAAATGAATCAATGTCTGATGCCATTGGCGCATCAGCTGCTGAGGTGCGCCACATCCAAACAGCCAGTAAAACCCTCCTTTGAGTGGCAGCTCCCCGAAAACCAAGAGGAAACATGACAGATGTTAGAAAAAACTAACTTTTGCAATATAAACACACAAACTGTCATTTGTTTTGTTTGTACATGCATATAATTAAAATGGCTTTAAGTGTAGTTTAGTTTTCACATGCCCCAGTTTTAGTATGATTAGGCAGAGTTGAGTTTGACTGCAAAGTAACCCGAATTAAGTTGTATCATTACTAGTTATTGTTTGTTACAGTAATAGTCAAATCAAAACCAACAATAGTATTAGCGTCTGTGTTTCCAGACTCACTGAACGCATCACACTGCTGCTGTAGGTACGTTTCGCCCAACAATCAAGGGTTATATTGCGCTTACTCCCTGTCTTCAGCAGTTATGTAGACAGTCTTATCTTACACACAGCTAAAAGTTTGCTTGCGATACAGTTAGAGAGCTACAGCACCCAGTTTGCCTCAAAGATGAGTTTCATATTGTATTCCCTGCTGATGTAAAGGGAAGAGGGGAGTCTAGTTGGAATGGGTAACGAATTTGGTACTTTTATAGACACCTTTCTACCGGGTATTGATTCACGTAAAATCGTAAAAACGTTAAAAACAAGCACTCAAGCAGTACTCATAGCGGACTCAGTCGAACTGCCTCTACGTAATGTGTGTAATTTGCCATGCCAACAAAACAAGTTTGCCTGATAGAAAACGCTTGAACGTACAGCAGGGCTCCACTTTTCAAAATGCACTGATTTCATTGGATTGGTCATAGGCATGCTACTCATAGCATTGCCGATTATACATGGCGATATCAACACTTTCAAATTTAGTATTCAAAACTGCAACAAAGATGCACGTTACAATCACACAACTGGTGTGTAATAAGTACGATATTCAGCATAAACACAACACACTGTCTATACCGGGGGTCTGCAACCTGACATGCGGCTCTTTAGCGCCACCCTTGTGGCTCCCTGGAGCTTTTTCAAAAATGTATGAAAATAGAAAAAGATGGTAGAAAAAATATGTTTTTGTTTTAATAGGGTTTCTGTAGGACAACATGACACAAACCTTCCTAATTGTTAGAAATCCCACTGTTTATATTAAACATGCTTCACTGATGAGAGTATTTGGCAAGCGTCGTTTTGTCCCACTAATTTTAACGGTCCTTGAACTCACCATAGCTTGTTTACATGTTTAACTTTCTTCAACGATGCCAGAGAAAGACATATGTTATGCCACTCATTCTTTGTCTCATTTTGTCCACCAATCGTTTTATGCTGTGTGTGAATGCACAAAGTTGTTGATGTTATTAGCTTGTGTGGAGTGCTTATCAAGCATATTTGGTCAGTGCATGACTGCAAGCTAATCGATGCTAACATGCTACTTAGGCTAGCTTTATGTACGTATTGCATCATTATACCTCATTTGTAGGCATTTCTCAAGACACAATATGTATGTAATATTGCCTGCATTTCTGATAGTTGTTTGTGTGCCATGTTGTTCCAGACCACAGCAAACAAAACCCAGCTTGCATCGGTTGTTATAAATCCATTAGAAGAAAACAGCCTGCCGTTTCCTTTAGCTGGGACACACACATCTGTACCTTTGGCCATTCTAAGACAGTAATTTAAAAGATGTATCTCACTCGCTGAGAAGCCTATGTTTTACTAATGTTTTCCAATGTTGTAAAAATGTGTAAAATAAATATTACATTTCAACATTTTTGTCAACAAAGATTTGTGTCAGCCTGCAACACATAGTCATTTTGATAGTGGCCTAATATTGCTAATATATACACTTAAATCATATGTTTTCATTTAAACACTAGTATAAAGCTTTTAAAGTAATTTTAATAGTAGACTAATATAGCTAATATAGACATTTATATCATGTGTTGACTTCATTATATCACTTGTAGAAAGCTTTTAATTTTTTGCTGCTCCAGACAGATTTGTTTTGTATTTTTGGTCCAATATGGCTCTTTCAACATTTTGGGTTGCCAACCCCTCATCTATACACTACTGCCATCTAACGTCTTGGAACTGTATGCGAAATCTAGTATATAATACTTGCAAATGAGACTCATAAGTGTAAGAAATCAAGCTATAACAACTGGACAGCAGTTATAATCAGCTTATTGTTAAATGTTAAATTTAAAATATACATTGTATTATTAAACAAATTAACATTAATTAACGCATGAACACAAAGAAGTACTGAAAATTGGTACCATTGCGTAACTGGTATCCATTCCCAGGTACCGGTAATTGTACTATATCGATTCAAATTTGAAAGATACCCATCCCTAAATTTGAAAGTTACCCATCCATAAATGTAAAAGGTACTCATCTTCAGGCAGTTAGTTGTAACACCGAAGACTGCACTTAAGGCTGTGGAGTCATGACTGTGTGACGTGCCGTAAAGCTGTCTCGCCCATGCGGGTGACTGCATCAGTTGATGTAAACAAAGTTGTGTGAGTGCACAGCTGTTTTGCATGCTTTTCTTGGCTCTAACACAAGCACCGGCACTTTGGTGAAAAAAAGGTTAGAAACAAATTCAAGAAATCAAGAAGTCGTAGCAGAGTATGGCGACAGTTGGCGTCTGTGGACCTCTATCCTCCCTCGCCTCTGATCGCAGCCAAACGTCTTAAATGAAGGTAACAGTGATAAATGTTGATGTATCCATTTATTTGTCATTTATATGCTTTTGACATAGTTTTACGCATGTAAAACTGTAATTATTCTCCATAAAAAAGTGTATTGTGCTGACATTTTGGGGTTTCCTGAAGAAATTCATTGGATTTGCATTGTTTGTTTTGGGAAAGTTTTGGATTTCATACAATTTAGTATTCAACTGCCACTTTGGAAAAACTTATTATTGAACACCAAGTCAGTGGTGTATTTGCTAAGTTTATCAGTATGAAATCAGGCATGGCTTTCATTTATTTATTTACATGAAATTGCTAATGGTAAACAACTGCCATCTGTATTAACAGAGGACAAGTGGTCGGTGTAGGCTACAATATTGGCGCTGTTGTTGTGTTGCTTATAATGTAACTGCAACAACGTTAACATTCTTGCTAAATGTGACCAACAAATATGTCAGTTAGGATGAGCAGCTGGTGTGTATGTATAGAAGGTTATATTACAAATTAGTGCCACAGCATGTATACTATTACAACGTCAAAAATGGGTTATAAATGGGTTATATTTGTATAGCGCTTTTCTCCTTTCAAGGCATTCAAAGCGCTTTGACACTATTTCCACATTTACCCATTCACACACTGATGGCGGGAGCTAACATGCAAGGCCCTAACCACGACCCATCAGGAGCAAGGGTGAAGTGTCTTGCCCAAGGACACAACGGACGTGACTAGGATGGTAGAAGCCGGGGATCGAACCAGGAACCCTCAGGTTGATGGCACGGCCACTCTCCCAACTGTGCCACGCCGTCAAAACAGTGCCAAAATCCATGTGCATAAAAACCACGCTATATGTGTGTTGTTTCTCATACGGAGTCATTCTATTCTATTCTATTTTGTGGATGTGCGGACACGTTGTGCACACGCACAAACTAATTTTATGTCCGCACAAACTCTTTTTACTCGCGCTCGAAATGTGTCTTTGTGCAATGTTCTCGCCCTTTTGGCACTTGAATCCGCAGAGAGGCCACTCGCACACAGAGAGTAATTTTTCACCCGCAAGGATTTTGGCACGCCGTAGTTTGTAGTCATTCTTGCAGATCCGTGTAAGAGGTAGCTTTGTCATCTGTGGTTGAAACGTCCCAAAAAGAAAGGAAATGTCCCGTTTTTACGAGGTCATTGTGTAAATGCACCCTCAGAATGCATATGCGCGTCCACACAGATGGCAGAGGAATATAGCAGAAGCTTTGATATGCAGATGGGACGCTAGCTTGTCATTTCTGCTGGCTTCAACGCCATCTTATCATTCCTCTTACGGAAGAATTAACGCTGATAACAATTACCTGTAGGGGGCAGCGGAGTGATAATATCATCAAGGCATTTTTCCCGCTCCTGGAAGGCCTGAGCTGCACGGAATTAGCTTTGGCACATCAGCACATAAATACAGTTCAAATATGTTCCCTTGGCAACCACAGCAAGAATAGCGGTACTATTTGGAAACTGTGCATGCTCAAAGTTGTCACGGATGCTGATGAGGAGCTTACAGAGTGTGACAGAAGTGCACAAAATAAAAAGTGTCAACGTTAACGATTGAGCTTTTAAGCTGCACTGATTACAGCTGACACTGTGTGTTAGAATTTATCAGCGGGCAAAACATCTCTGACTTAGTGTTATCTACATAAATCATTATTACTGATGAATACTGTAGATGGCATCATGCCAACAGGACATTAACAGATTATTTGTTGTGACTTGTTTGTGCACAGGCACTCCCATCCCCACAAGACTGTAGATTAGTTGTATAAGCTTCTGTTATTGAGTGTACTTATATAGTGGAGTAGGCCAATGTTGTGTCTCACCATGACACTCAGTTCCCTGTTAGAGCTTGTTAACACAGTGCATTACTGTCTAGCTTTGGGACAATTTAGTCATGAAGTCCTTCAAAAAGTTGATTATAACCACCATTTATGACTGTTCCTTTAAGTAACACGCATGTGTTGCTTTTTATCATGTAGGCCATTGTTGAGCAAACATTTTGAACATACAATGGAACCTTGTTTTACCTCGATAAACCTCAGTTTACGAACGTTTAAATCGCACCAAATATGCCTCTTTGTGCGGGCCATGTCTCGGTGTACGTATATATATATACATATATATATATATATATATATATATACATACATATATATATATATATATATATATATATATATATATATATATATATATGTATATATATATACATACATACATTAGGTCAGGAAAAAACACAGAGGCTATTTCATCCCTACAAGCCTGCTCTTCAGGGGATTTTATATTCCGCTCTACCCCAGTTTTGAGCACTGTACAACGGATAAAACACAGAAACCTCGACTATATATATATATATATATATATATATATATATATATATATATATATATATATATATATATATATATATGTATGTATATATATATATATACATATATATATATGTATATATATATATATATATATATATATATAGATAGATAGATGGACATATACAGTATATATATACACACACACATTATAGTGTCTTTAAAGTTTTCATGTTTACATTGTTTCTTATTGAGAACTTTGCTTCATAATACAAACTTTTCGGTTCGTGAACCATGTTGAAGAACCAATCAAGTTCGTAAATTGAGTTTCCACCATAATGTTTACATCACGGTGCTAGAGCAGCACCTTGATTAATTATTTACTACATGATTTACAAACCCCTCACTATCAGACTGGATAAAATATGCTTTTTAGCACGAACCTTGTCTCAGAGTATGGACGTTTTGTCCCCCCCGTGTGTGCCTCGCAGCATAGTCACTGTGGGCGGGCTGATCGATCTGCGCTGCTCATTCAGTTAGCAGAGCAGTGCTGTCGTTAGCTACTGTCCTAATTGCTCATTTATGTGCATTGAAGTGTTTTTTTTAGCCTTTTTACAGCATTTCTCTGGTTTTGTTCACTCATTTAGTCCAAAGAAACCAATGGCCAAGCAATGGGAAGTAGACACAGCGATGTCGAAACTGCCTCCCTCTTCCCCTCTCTTACTCCGCAAGCCAAAAAGATTACCCAACAGTGGATGTTTTTAAAATTCCTAACCATTGTAGCGACCTGGTTGTTAAAATTAAGGAGTTTTGTCATTTCAAACTGTAAGTGCACCTCAGGGCAAGTGACAGTGTGTTGGCAGGTAAGCGGGGCAGCTGGGTAAGGAGGACAGTTTAGCTAGTTTTTACTTAGTTATTAAGGCCCTGTCTACAATAAGCCGGATAACTCCTTAAACAAATAATTATTTAGCCTCAGCCCCATGTCTAAATCATCGTTTAAGGTTCCCCTCCTTGGAATTTTTTTTACACGTGTAAGTGTGCCGTGTATTTCTTGAATATCCAGCTCTTAGCTCTGTGTGGACTCATCGATCGTTTACAAACTGAGTTCATAGAGAAAGTGACGCCAGAAAGACCGCTGCCCACGCAGGAAGTGATGTCAGAAAGAATGCGCCACAGCCAGCTTCATAACAAGCGGTTTCGTAACTCGGAGCTAACCACTGGAAATATGGAGGCGAGTCATCCAGACATGCCCGTGTTTCTCTTAACCACACCCAGCTTCATAACAAACGCTTGTAGAAATCACACATGGATACCTTAAGAGAAGGAAACGCGCGATAGCAGCTATTTGGGATACAACACATCTCAGACGGCAACATAGCAATGCTGAGCGACGGTTTTGAATAAACCCTGGAAGAACGGCATCCTGGTGGGATATGTTTGTCAACGAGTGAGTTGTGCCACAGGAACGGCAAGAGTGATTCTACTTAGCGAAAAACATAGTCCATTTGTCGAAGGGGAGACAAAGAGAATGCGGGCTCCTGCGGATCAGGGAGTACTACAGAAAACAGCGAATGCATTTGGACTGGCAAAGCCTACTATCAGTTATTGTCTCCGATGTATGTCGAGTGATGTTTTGTACTCCATAACTATTGGGAAGACATGAAGTGGTTGCGGCCGTCAAGTACGACCGCCAATTTCAGCCTACAAGCACAGTGTCCTGACCAGATATCTAGATCCCAAGATTTATTGTTGTAAAATATTCTTTATCACATTGTTTACTTTCAAACGTCCATTAAATATATGTTTCAATTATGATGGCTCAGGTGTGATTCAATACAACAGTCTAACAGCTGCTGATGGTGAGGCAAGCAAGGTTTACTGTAAAAGAAATGTGGCAATAATCTACATTGAAACACAGGGTTAGAATACACTTCCAGGTCAGAGGTGACTATGACGCGCGCATTTTTTTTCACACATGCGTACTAAGTCGCGTTGCGCCGGCGGACGGAGGGTGTCTTAAACGGTGGCATCGTGTGTGTGTGGACAAGGATAAGGTTAGGTGGGATATAGCCTGGATAGAAGGGGCTTAAATAGAAAGTTGATCGATCATCGCTTTGTTATGTTTGTTTGATATACACTACTGTATAGTGATTTATATTGTGTTCGAAGTGAACAAAAGCTTACCAAAATATGGAGTTTTGTGGAGCCTGGAACCTATTATTCATGTTTACATTATTGAGAAATGTGCTTCAATATACAAACTTTTCTATTTATAAACCATCTTCAATGGAACCACTTAAGTTCGTAAAACAAAGTTCCACTGTATCTAATTTACAATTTCATTACAAGTCAAATATTGGGTAAATATTTTGGATGACAGATTTGTACAAGACATGTGATGTCGAATTGGAACGCCCTCAACAATAATGAAAATTGTATTCAACTTGACTGTATTATCATTACTATCAGTATGAGTGTTGATCAAAAAAGACTTGTGTAACCGTGTAACTACATATGTGTGTGCTTACAGAGTAATCCTGCAGGTCACAGGGTTTAAAGTGGGTCAGCCAGTGAAGCCAGAATTACGAAGTCCATTGAAATTCTCCTTCAGCAAACCAAATGGAACACTTAACACAAGGGGGAACTGTCACAATGTTAAACATAGAGCAGAGCCTTAAGTGCTACTACTAAATTTACTTTTAAATCTGCCACTCAGTCCAGTCATAATGCATCTCTATCGCCATTATTCATTTAGTCGGTGTCGTAATCCGGCAGCTCTGCGGCCGCCTGTCTCCTTTGTGTTGCAGTGCCTGGTTTTCCAGCTACGGGGTGGAGCCGCCTTCGCGCACACCTGATACCCATTTCATATCTGACTACTTCTTTTTGTGTGTGTCCTGAGTTGTTTTTCCTAACTTCTTTTTGAGTGTGCAATTTGCTATTATTGTTATTCTTTTTTTGTTATGCGTTTGGGTCCTGCTCCGGCGAAGGCCAATCGTGACAGTCGGCCTATTATTCTCTTTTCAGAGTCTGGTGTTTTATATGCAGAAATAGCAATGCCATTAGGAAGTCGTTGGAAATGTGCATTGCTATATAATTAAAAGCATGTAATGCATGCAAAGTTCACAGTCGCTGGATTGAAGTGCAATAGCTAATACGTGCTGCAGGCATATAAGGGCATTCATCTATTTTTTTCTTGTCTAAGTGTTTAACTGCTTTATGTCATGGTTGGCTGCAGCTTCATATTTCTCTTTGGTGTGTTGCACCATTTATCAATGTGTGCATGCGAGTAGCTTATACCTGCCCTATGACAAAACACACACACACACACACACACACACACACACACACACACACACACACATACACACACACTCCACCTTGCAATCGGAGCGCTCATCATCAACATGACTAGTCCTGAGGCAGTCCCTCCTTTTATTTCCTGACTCAAAGTCAAATCACAGGCACAGAGGACTTTGTGAATACAATATTACAGAGTAAACAAGCCTGCATGCTGGGAAACAAACTAACACGAAGTGCAAATGTAGAGGGTCATATTCAGGAGGGAGGGGGAAAG
This sequence comes from Nerophis lumbriciformis, assembly GCF_033978685.3. NCBI lineage: Eukaryota > Metazoa > Chordata > Actinopteri > Syngnathiformes > Syngnathidae > Nerophis > Nerophis lumbriciformis. The sequence continues at coordinate 9,780,408 of NC_084558.2, read as the reverse complement.
TCTTTCTAGAGTACAATTTGTATGTGAATATATTTTGCACTTATTGGTAGCCTATATACAGTCAGTCCTCTCTTGCTCATTCTCTGATGGGATTTTTAAATCCCTCAGTAAAAGAAGACATCCACTGTTCTCAATTACTCTTACTCCTATTGTCTTGTATTGAATATGCAGTTTTGTAAAGTGTGTCTCTAATTGATAGACAAGAATTCTGTCAATTGTGTGAAACTGACAGTGGAGGCAAATTAGAGTGCACTAACTTACTATAACCAGCAGAGGCGCTGTTCAGTCTCAACTAGTACAGCTACTGTATGCTACAAAACGTTTAAAGGCCCCATACAATATATTAACAATTTTAAATAAGTTCCACAATGGTGTGTTAGTAGTGTGTGGCCAAAAATCTACAATGTTGATCTATTATAAATCAAATATTATTATTCCTATCATTAATATTACTATTATCATTGTGTATAGCTTCATTGCTAATGAGCTGGATGTCACTTTGCACTTGTCCAACGTAATGAATATCATGTTTCACGTACAACAACATAGCATTAGGGCAGGGGTGTCAAACTAATTTTAGATCGGGGGCCACATGGAGAAAAATCTACTCCCAAGTGGGCCGGACTGGTAAAATCACGGCACGATAACTTAAAAATAAAGACAACTCCAAATTGTTTTCTTTGTTTAAAAATAGAACAAGCACATTCTGAAAATGTACAAATTGTAATGTTGGGTTTTTTTTTTACACTTATCTATTGCTGTTAATAGTATATATACTTTATTTGTCGTTATTTATATTTTCTGAATAAATGATTTGATAATGATCATCAGCCAACTCATTGGTGTTTATTTTCAATCTATCAAGATAAAAAATTATATCAAAATTAAATTACAGTATGTTATGTATGTAGTTTGATCAATTCCCTCGACTGATGTACTAACATCATGTGGTTTATTTTGTACATATGTAGCATCATCTAAAAAGCTGTTTTAATTTTTATACTTAGCAAACTCATCCCGCGGGCCGGATAAAACATGTTTGCGGGCCTGATCCGGCCCTCGAGCCATACGTTTGACACCCCTGCATTAGGGAGTGGGACAGGAAGAAACAAACGAGCATTGCAATGTGAGCTACAACGTCTCTTTTTAACCATTACAACAACATTAAAAAGTCAATGTGCATAGGAGGGGAAATAATTCATGCTTTTTAGTTGTTTTCTGTAGCTAAATATTTTTTTACAGAAGTTATAATAATAACACTAACGCATTTAATTGATTGTTAATTATAGTTTGTGCTACACATAATATACTCAGTGATGATGGACGTTCGACTATTGAATCAACACTCTGTATTTAATATATGGACGTTCGACTATTGAATCGACACTCTGTATTTAATATAAAATAAAGCATCTGTTGTAACTGGTGACTAAATTCACCCTGCCCTTAATGTCTTATTTGGTTAATAACATACAGAATAACATCCTGTTTCCATCATTCTTCATGAGGCGAGCAAATATCTAGTTAATGTTGAGGAAGCACTCTCATATTCCCTAATATTCCGCACCTTTAACACAGACGTTTCCTCCAGGCTGTTATTTGCGCTTTTGTCGATACCTTATTGACACAAACCAGGTGACATTATGTAGCTACCGCCTCCCCGTCGCCTCGACTCCCGAATGTCAATCACCGATGACTCACGGTCCCAATTCAGCACAGTTATGGATCGCCCCGCTGGGAGGTCAGCCAGGAAGAATACTCTCATTGATTTGGATGCAACTGAGCCAGCCGGTTGATTGGCAAGCGGTACAATTAAGTAGGAGCAGGATGGAGCGGAAGACCATCATTACATCCATCATCAGGCCTTCCCCCGCCTCCTTTAGTCGATCAGCCGCGCTCATCGTCTAATGGGCTTTGTGCGCTCCCAGACTAATTTTACTGTAAATATTACAATCATCTCGCCTGAAATAGCGTCAGCACAAAGCTGTCATGTCGGATAGACAGAGGAAAGAAAGCCATGAAAAGAAAATATGTTTCCTCTATTCAGGTTGAGAGCCGTGTAAAGGAGAGCTGTGGGACTATAACACACTACAGTACTGTGTGAGGCATCCTTGTCTGTTAAAGATGAAGGCATAGATTTTCTATTGAGTGCATGAATCTTTGTTGGAGACAATCTGCCAACATTCTGGTAAGGATGTTGTTAGGAACACATGTACAATTTAACTTAACAATATGTTTATCACTGTGATTACTGTGTAAATATAGTAGCACACAACTGTGCTATATTATACAGTGCATCCGCAAAGTGTTTACAGCACTTCACTCTTTCCACAATATGTTATGTTACCGCCTTATTTCAAAATGGAAAACTTTTTTTTTTTAGTCCTTACAATTCTACAGACAACACCCCATAATTACAACGTGAAAAGTTGTTTTTTGAAACATTCTGCAAACTTATTAAAACTGAAAAACTAAAAACAAAAAATCACATGTACATAAATATTCACAGCCTATGCTGAATACTTTGCTGATGCCACTTTGGCAGCAATTACAGCCTCCAGTATTTTTGAATACAATGTCACAAGCTTGACACACCTATCTTTGGGCAGTTTCGCCCATTCCTCAGGACCTCTCATGCTCCATCAGGGTGGATGGGAAACGTGGGTTTCCATCCATGATGTTTCTGTACATTGTTGCATTTATCTTTCCCTCTATCCTGAAAAAGTCTCTCAGTTTTCCTCCGCTGAAAAACATCCCCACAACATGATGCTGCCACCACCGTGCTTCACTGTAGGGATGGTATTGGCCTCGTGATGAGCGGTGCCTGGTTTCCGAAAAAAAACATGATGCCTGACATTCATGCCAAAGAGTTAAATATTTGTCTCATCAGACCAGAACAAGTTGTTTCTCATGGTCTGGGAGTCTTTCAGGTTCATTTTGGCAAACTTTTTACTAAGAAATGGTTTCCGTCTGGCCACTCTGTCATGCAGGCCTGATTGGCGGTTTGCTGCAGAAATGGTTGTCCTTCTGGAAGGTTCTCCTCTCTCCACAGAGGAATGCTGTAGCTCTGACAGAGTGACCATCGGGTTCTTGGTCACCTCCCTGACTAAACTAAGATGAATGCAGCAATGTACAGACACATCCAGGATGAAAACCAACGCTGCCCATCCAACCTGATGGATTTTGAGAGGTGCTGCAAAGAGGAATGGGTGAAACTGCCTAAAGATAGGTGTGCCAAACTTGTGGCATCGTATTCAAAAAGACTTAAGGCTGTAATTGCTGCCAAAGATGCATCAACAAAGTATTGAGCAAAGGATGTGAATACTTATGGACATGTGATTTTTTAATTTTTTTGTTTGAATAAATTTGCAAAAACAAAAACTAATTCACATTGTCATGATGGGATATTGTCTGTAGAAATTTTAGGAAAAAATGCATTTATTCCATTTTGGAATAAGGCCGCAACATAGCAAAATGTGAAAAAGTGAAGCGCTGTGAATACTTTCCAGATGCACTGTACTTGGAGGCGATTCTGCTTTCTCGTGTAATGGTAATTGCATAGATCATGTCAGTCGGGAGTTTGGTTAAACAATCTAAAAGTAATCTTGTGCTTTTTATTTATTTATTATTTTATAAGTTTTTATTTTATTTTTGTAATTTTTTATGCAGCCTTGTGTCATCTATTAAAACTCAGTAGTGCTGTTTGAAAACTCCTGTCATAGAAAAAGACCAACACACGTTGTTAGTAGTTTGTAGTAGTAATCGTGTATGTATGTATTAGAAGTGTTTGAAATCACCATGTGAAATCAATAATGCTAATTGCTCGCGCGTATATGGGACTTTCAATAAATTTAGCATCGAGCTAGTGCATCTATTTGAATGCATTTTTGTTGAATGTCACAGAGACATTGTTTTGCATCTTATGTGCTCAGTGGCCTAGTGGTTAGAGTGAGATCGATAGGTCTCGAGTTCAAACCCCGGCCAAGTCATACCAAAGACGATAGAAATGGGACCCATTACCTCCCTGTTTGACACTCAGCATCAAAGGTTGGAATTGGGGGTTAAATCACCAAAAATGATTCCCGGGCGCGGCCACCGCTGCTGCTCCCTGCTCCTTTCACCTCCCAGGGGGTGATCAAGGGTGATGGGTCAAATGCAGAGAATAATTTTGCCACACCTAGTGTGTGTGTGTGACAATCATGGGTACTTTAACTTAACTGACATGCTTATTTTCTGTATGGTCAGTTGCACAATTCTTCAAAGTAAAGGCTCTGAAATGGAACGTAACTGGGTCCATAATGAGAACCTGTTATCTGGACTAGCAAGTAGATACCAAACATTATCAGAAAATACATTTTGAGTTTGTGGATAAAAATATATTGTTTTTGGTTTTATTTTGCAGTACCTCAAATGTATACTATACTGTCTTTGCATTCCATTTTTGCAGTTTGGGCCACCACATTGCCATTGTGATGTTGGGTCCTGCAGTCACACCAGTTGACAACTACTGGTACAGTTTATTTTTGAACATGCTTCACAAAGTTAGATGAAGGAACATCATATGGTATCTAATTAAGGTAACCATCATTTTACAAACAGTCATAGTAATGCAGTGTTGCCTACAGTAGTTGTACACTACTACAAAGAAAGGCTACAATAATTAACCTATTTGCAGTTATTTTGCATCCAAGTGAATTGTATAGATTTTAAAAACCTAAGCTTTTTCTAAAATCATAAGATCAATAAAGTTTTACAATGTCCAACAAGTTTTACTTACTTAAGGGATAAATCAACATCTGTGTTTTTATTCAAGCCTTGTTGTTGTCTGTTGTGCATGTTTAGCAGTGACATCAGCTCCTCCACTGAAAGTGTTGCCACCCGTCTACTGGCGAAACTGTGTAAACAAATTGCGATTACGTAGTAACGTTTGCATGGAGAAAGCAAACATGCTATGAGAACGGTTAGCAAAGGTTATGTGTTAAATGTATTTAAAAACAAAAGCATGAGGCATAGTCTTCTCAGGGTTTTTTTAGGATGTGAAGGATGGCAGAAATTGTCATTCTGATCAGACATTGCACATTATGTATCCACAGTTTCAGGTGCTGCCCCTGCCAAAAAAATCACTGCATAATGCTGCTGGTTTTAGGAAAGGTTGGAAAGCATCATCCGGTATTTTATTAGATTAGGCGGGTTGAAGTATGTCTGGAAAGCTGCAGACACAGTGTCACAGGGTGGAGTCATCAGTGACATCATACCAAACTGACACACAGGTAGAATTGCCAAGATTAACAATTACAATTTAAAGTGCACACTTTCCTTTGGATGTCTAAACGTTGGCATTAAAGCAAAAAACCAAATGTTCATATCATTAATTAAACACAAGAAATCTGCACACGACTAAAGCTGACACAACAATGATATTAAATACAATATCTTACAAAAGTGAGTACACCACACAAACTCTGGCAACCGTATTTATTATTCTATACAAAACTTGGATGTACTTTAGAGTAGTCAGCTCATATAGCAGTATAGATTTACAATCCCCTAAAAAGCTGGTAACAAAAATTGTGCCTTGAAAACATCATGAATGCATGAGTGCTGCCGGCACTAGGGGAGCTCGGGTTCATTGAGGCAAACATGAATGCATGAAAGCATGATGAACTTCAGTGGGAAAGTGGGCTGCATGCTAGTGTTCCAAAATAATAACCAGCTCAGACACACCTCTAAGTGCCATTTGAGGAGGGTGCAAGGGTAATACTCACTTTCTGTCACACCACAAGCAGAGGTTTTAAAGGCATGTAAGGCATTTTTCTTGATTTACTAATTAATTCTTGAAGGAAAAGTACACTTTTTTTGATTTTGCCAATCATTCACAATTACTAGGAAAAACAAGAACACACATGTCTATACCTCTACTGTGCATTCTAAATAGTAAAAAAACTGCTAGTACAAAGTGGTTAGCAATGCAGCTAAAGGGAATACGATCTTTCTGTTTTTAAAACCCTCTAAAAACCATCCAACAGTGTTTTATATTGGTGCTGTAAGTATTTATGTAATGGAGTGATAGGAACATTTATGATGACATGTAGTATTTACAGTATTTTACTCAATTTAAGCATTACCGTAACTTCTTTCCTGAGAGCATTGGTTTCACAAACACATACAGTAGAAATTAACTTGACTTCCGTCAACAACAGCGAAGAGAGCACTTTCTGTGTTTGCTGCCACTAATGGCAGACTTTGTGAGAGCTTTGGAGCGTTATCATGTAGCACTACTGCTGAATGTTTAAAATGAGACCATAAAGCAATGACTTACACTGTCCGCTCACACTGGGACGCGGACAGATGGGATGGTTGTATCTTTCAGCACAACTGCTCCTCTTGAGCTGGTAAATTCAGAATAATCCTCAATCCTCAAATACAAAAAGGCTTCTTAGCAATGTTGCAATGGTGTTTTTCTGCTATCCATAGGCACCGATCTATATTTCTGCCAGTGGGTGCCCGGTGTGTGCGTATTAAAAAATAAATAAAGAGAAGTTAATATCCCATAAGATTTGTGGCTTTATTATTTTGTAAAATGGACCAAACTCGCCACAAAATTAACTACAAGATTGATTTAAAAAAAAATTATTTTAAAGATTGAAAGTTGCCATCAATCCCACGTGGGTGCTTGGCATTGTTCGTGGGTGCTCGGGCCCCGAAGCACCCACGGTATGGGGCCTATGCTGCTATCCATTCTCTTGAGAGCCAAATTGAGAACCATATAGTCACAAGTCAGCAGCGTGTGGATTTCAAAGTTCACCAGCATCCTGACTTAGAGCCAAAAATTCTACCATACACGTGAGATGTATGATTTATAACCAAGCATTGACTTTGATTAACACAAAGACAATTAAGCAGCCACAGAAGCTGCTCAAGCTCTTTTAATTTATGACAGGTCGCAGCTGACGTTATTAGCCGCTCAAGCTGGTAGCTAATAGCTGGTTACTTGCTAGTGGTCGAAGGAGCAGTGTGAGCAAGGCGTTGTGTCACAACACCAGAAAAGTAGTTCCTTTGTGTTAGCTCTTACAATAACAATATCGCTATAGTTTGGTTAATATGCAGGTCACAAAAAGTAAATGGAGCGTTGTTGGAGGTTTTTGGAGGTTTAGGGCACTATGTAGGCAAAATGTATGACTCTGCCTTGTTGGCCATCCTTTATTAGCAGTTTTTCACTATTTAGAATGCACAGAAAAGGGAAATTATTCTCGTCTCAAATAGGGATCGTGAACTTGGGCCCGATACCAAAAAAGTGCAGTTTCCCTTAAATGGAAAACTGTACTTTTAATTTTTTTAATCGTGCCTATTGTTGACAATCATTATTTTTTTTAGGATGTCGTTGTGGCTTGTGCAGCCCTTTGAGACACTTGTGATCTAGGGCTATATAAGTAAACTTTGATTGATTGATTGATTGATTGATTTTCTGCATTCTAACTTATAAATAAACGTAAATAAAAGCCAATGGGAGGTCCTTTATTTTACCCATAAAATCCAATAAATAACCATTGAAAAAAACGCTTGAATATTAACCAAGTATTCGTGGTATTGTCATAAGCGCTGACGCAGACAAACTATTTATAGCGGCGCCGTGATCACAAGCCTGTGTACAATTTCGACATGATTGACTAACAAGGTGTTTCCTCGCGTCCTTGCTCCCTGGAAGTTTATTGTAGATCATAAATCATGCCTCTCACCTGGAAAGTAGATGGTTGAGGACGTACTCCGACAAGTTGGTACACAAGATTCTTGGTCCCACCCTCACTCCGTTTCTTTGTGAGGATTATGAGTCATTCTTCCCTTAAATGGGTATATATGAACATCCCAGCAGTCAGCGTTCTAATGACAGCAGACATTGTACAATAACTGATGTTTTATTATGTTTTTTGGCTCTCATGAAGTCTGCAGTGAGTAATAATCATTGAAGAGAAAAAAAAGCGAACCCTGTGATGCGTTTTTAAAATGAGCAAAATACGTAAATATTAAATGTTATTATGAATGTGCCCGTTACTACATTACATATATACTTACATTATGTGTACAAAACCTCAATGGAGGTTTTTGGATGTTTTTTCAAGGGCTTTGTAGGCGGAATTGCGCGGCTCCCGTAGGCTCCATTGTAAGCAGACTTTTGATCGCCTGTATTTATTAATTAGAATGCTAAAAAAAACAAAAAACATCCATCGTCATGTCTTTCATAAGGATTGTGAACGATAGGCAAAATTAGAAAAAAAAGTGCAGTTCCCTTTTAATGATTGATCATGTCCATCTCTCGTGTATACGTTACTGATGATCTATTGATGGCAGGTTATCCCCTCACAAAGTATGACACACACATAACAAATATGAGTAATACATTCCTGGCTCTTCACTATTTATTGGACCCCTGAGGTAATCAGGAATCATCAAGCAATCGTTACACCTAAATAAGAAATGGCAATAAATAGCAAAAACAAATACAGATTTAAATAACCTTTTCAGAGAAAAAGTAGCCGTGATCAGTTTCTGTAGTTCTAAGCCAACAATGAAAGAAAATCGATAAACCGCAGCACTAAATTGATTCCCGCTTGTTTTTAGTGCCAAAAATAGAGAAAAACCAACAGCAGGGCGCAAATGATGGATGATCCTAAAGGAAGCAGACAAGGACAGCAGTTCTCAGATATGGATGGTTGGATCAATACGGTTACCCAGACACCACATGCACATGGAGGATGCTGATTGGGCAGAAGAGGCGTGTGGAGTGTGACGACTCTGATGTAGACGGCAGGAATGACTGCTCAAATATGGCCAGACCTTGATTGCAGTCCAAGTGAGCACACACATATACACACACGCACGCACGCACACACACACGGGTTGCCCTATTTCCTTCAAGTCAAGTGCATTCAAGCGAGAAGTGGGGGAGGGCCCGATGGAACCGCCTAGCCCTCCTCTGTCCCTTCCCTCTCTTCTTGCCTTTGGTCTTCAATAATATCAAACATCACACAGCACTGACAGGCACAACTGGTGAGCAACAGTTTTACGTCCAAGTCAAACGCTTTTCCCCCCAAATTGGCCTCTCATGTTTGGCTTCAAATTCCAGGCGATGCACTGCAATGATCCCAGGATTTGGACTCCGGTCCACAATGATCCTCTCACCTTTTTCCCACCACTTCCTCTCTCCTCTCTTTCTCATCTTTTTTCTCTTCCAGACCCGTCATGGTGATTTCAGGCTTGTTGCATCGGGCCTGACTTAGTGTCATACGACTGACGCGGTAATTACAAGTAGCTTTTTCCTCGCTACCTATCAAGCGTGGGCTTAACCTCGCTCTTCGTGCTGACAAGCGGGGGGGCCAAACATTGGGCCGTGTAGAACGCCATTAACCCACAATTGAATTACAATCAGCATAACAAAAGAATGGTGACATTTAAATCCACAAATTGAGGAGGGATTAGGAGCAAAGAGCACTTCTCTGGGGATGTGTTATCATCCAAATGCGACACAGTGGATAAAAGCAGTGTGAATTAATCAAACTTTTACTAGTGGGCGGGCTTTGCTTATCTCTATAAGCCAACGGGCACAATTTGGTAGAAAAAAACACAACTAAAGTATTACTTTCACACATGCTCACCTCTTGCCAAGTGAATCACCTGTTGGACTTATATCACAAGAAGAAAAAAGGACTCCCTGCAATCAAACGGCAAAAGCTCCGAGCAAGTCACGCCTGGCACCATCATGAAGGACAGGCAGGAAACAGAACGATAAATAAAAGCGTGTGCGAGGATGACATCTTGAAAGGCTGCAGCTTTCAGCTCTGACTGGGAGCTAAGCCAGAAAGTACACTTATTATATGGTATTACTGTTAAAAAACGCCTGGTAAATTGTCCATCACGGGCGGATTGCGCGATTACATGAAGTCAACATTTCTTTCAGTGGCCTTTTCATTCACTTTACGAGCCAATTGGAGAGAAATCTCTGCCAATAATGGCTCCGTGCTCGCAGCTCTGTGAGGCAGAATGGAGCTAGCATCATGTCCAGCATCTTATTTTGCTTTAAAGTAGAGTCGGCCAAGTGTTTTTAAGCACTTAGTTAGAGTAAGTAGTAAGTCATATGCACCAATTATGGTTTCGCAGCATGCCTATAAAAGCAAAACCTCACAAAACCTTGGCAAGGTGTTGAACTAATGTGCCAGAAATATCTAGCATACATCCAGACAGGCTTCACATGGATTCAAATGCATGCTGATAGCAGGGGCAAACTGTACATTTTGTACTTGTTCACCATAATAATACAAACCATCAACAATATGCAAAACTCAAAATATCAAGATTGTGCAGCTGAGATAGGCTCCAGCACCCCCCGCGAACCCGTAAATGACAAGCGGTAAAAAATGGATGGATGGATGTATATTAAGGATTAGTGCCATTTAGGGTTGTACGGTATACTGGTATTAGTATAGTACCGCGATACTAATGAATCCTACCGCCTCTGAAATGTACAAGTCCGCAACTCCCCCCGCGCCCCAATCGTCATCACGTCGTGTCATTGCTGGTTTACGAGCAGACGAGCATGTTCGGCAGTGCACAATCACGGTGTACTTACAAACAGACACAGTGTGTGGACAGAAAAGGGAGAACGGACACATTTTGGCTTAAAAACTAACGATAAAGGTGAAGCTATAACACTGAAATGCCCTCAGGAAGAGGTGCTTTAAGACATGGCTAGCTAGCTAGCGGCTAAAGTCCAGCCCTAGTCAGCAGTGTTGTAGCTACTTCTAAATCACTAATCCTCGCCTCCATGGCGACAAATAAAGTACGTTTCTTACAAGTATCATCCCTGCAGGACGAGGAATAGCTAAACATGCTTCACTACACACCGTAGCTCACCGGCGTCAAAATGTAAACAAACGCCATGGGAGGATCTACACCTGACATCCACTGTAATGATACCAAATACAGTAGCTTATCTAGTCGATACTACTATGATTACATCGATATTTTTTGGCATCACAACATCTTCTTTCGTTTTTTTTTTCATTTATATCCTGTTTATAAACTCAGGAAATATGTCCCTGGACACATGAGGACTTTGAATATGACCAATGTATGATCCTGTAACTACTTGGTATCGGATTGATACCCAAATTTGTGGTATCATCCAAAACTAATGTAAAGTATCAAACAACAGAAGAATAAGTGATTATTACATTTTAACAGAAGTGTAGATAGAACATGTTAAAAGAGAAGTAAGCAGATATTAACAGTAAATGAACAAGTCAATCAATCAATCAATCAATGTTTATTTATATAGCCCTAAATCACAAGTAGATTAATAATTCATTTTCTACCACTTTTCCTTAATAATGTTGACAAAATAATAGAATGGAAAATGACACAATATGTTACTGCATATGTCAGCAGACTAATTAGGAGTCTTTGTTTGTTTACTTAATACTAAAAGAAAAGTTGTCTTGTATGTTCACTATTTTATTTAAGGACAAACTTGCAGTAAGAAACATATGTTTAATGTACCCTAAGATTTTTTGTTAAAACAAAGCCAATAATGCAATTTTTTGTGGTCCCCTTTATTTAGAAAAGTACCGAAAAGTATCGAAATGCTTTGGTACCGGTACCAAAATATTGGTATAGGGACAACACTAGTGCCATTGTTACAAAAGCAAGAAACTCAGTTAACTTCCGATACATGAGCCTGAGTTACATTTCAGCTTGTAACTTCAAGCATTACGTAACTTCCGAGAAACATTTAAATTAGATTATTAATAGACAACATCCATCCATCAGTGGACGTAAAAATGCTGACGTTATTACACGCCTGCTAGCAGGCCCTGAGAGGCTAATTTGAATTCTAATTGTGTAACGTTTTGGCTTGACATTGTTGGCGTGACCCAAGGATGGAGAGACAGCAGGTAAAAATAAATGCAATAAAGAACGAGCACCAGCGTGGGAGACAGGAGTGGCTCACGGGTGAGTAGCCAAAACCGCACAAGGTGCAAAGTACTCTTATAGTGCAGGGGTGTCAAACGTACGCAGGCCCGCAAACAGGTCTTATCCGGCCCGCGAGATGAGTTTGCTAAGTATAAAAATGAGCTGAGGTTATTTTTAATTAAATAAACTGATTTTCTAAATGTGTCCACTGGATGTCGCAATAGCAATTCTCTTAGGCAAGCAAACAGTTTATACAGGGGCCATGCAAGAGGTACACAATAAAGCGTGGCTGCGGCTCTTCCCCCTCGACCAAAATGAAACGTAAAACCTGACATTTTACATCTTTTGCTTGGAACACGTTATTTGGCACCCTCTTTGCCAAAAATGAGAAAAGTGAACGCAATATGTAACTCAACTCTCTTGTGCAGTTTCTACCTCTGTTTTTATGGTTTGTTGAGTTAGCACAGGATAATATATGTGTACATTACAAATGAGGTATTTAATACTTAGAAGACATTTTATCTATTTATTTTGTTCAATCCCAGATAGACTGACCTAAAGTTTGATGGCTTTGTAGATACACTGAGACAACGACTAAATTCTTTGTGTTTTTCAATGTGTTTATGAAACTGCACAAAGTTTTTCCTCAGAATGTTCAACTACCGTATTTTTCGGAGTATAAGTCGCACCGGAGTATAAGTCGCACCTGCCGAAAATGCATAATAAAGAAGGAAAAAAACATATATAAATCGCACTGGAGCCCGGCTAAACTATGAAAAAAACTGCGACTTATAGTCCGAAAAATACGGTAACTTGAAGTGTTTTGTCTAGAGGATTATTTGTCATTTGTACATTTTCAGAATGTGCTTATTCTATTTTTGGCCAAAGTGAACAAAAAAAACACTCTGAAGTTGTCTTTATTTTTAAGTATCATGCCATGATTTGACTAGTCCGGACCACTTGGGAATAGATTTTCCTCCATGTGGCCCCTGAGCTAAAATGAGTTTGACACTCCCGTTATAGTGCAACATGGAAGTGCACAAAATATACGACACAGCAAAGCACAAAACGCAAAGCCATGGGACAAGTGACGGAGCCAACGTGGTAGCAATTGGAGGCAAACAGGAAGTGGAAACACAAAGAAAGACTTTGAACGCTAGACAGGAAGTAAAGTCAAGTACAAGAAACTCATAATGCCTGTCTTGAGAGATCATGACAAATTGGTTAAGAACAGCCCCATTGCTAATAGATTGTAAGTAACATGGGCCAGCACTCCGAGTTATGAAAGCCGTGGGCGGATTACATTGACATGGCAACACATACAGTAAGAGCTAAAATCTGATTGGCCACACAACAAATCAAACACACACAAGCACATACTGGAAGTAGTGCAGCAAAAAATACACTACGAAACGAAGACAATAGAGTCTTGGGAATAAATGAATACAATTAAATGTAACAAATACTAGAAGTTAAGTTGAAAATGTAGGTCAGCGCTTCTGATACTGTCTAGACCTGCAGACAAGTCCTTGCTGGCCCTGACAGCCCACCCCTGACGGCAAGTCGTTTGCAAAAAGGTTTGTGATAAGACACAAACAGGACTGTGTCGATTCTTTGCCAAAAGACGTAGACCAGGGAACAGCGCACTTAAGTACACACACAAAATAGCATTTCTGCAGAGAAAAAAAACAATAATTACATCTTACTTCATGGGTTTGAAGAGAGCCTGGCCGTAGTTCTGGAAGGTCATAATGAGCTTGAGCTGGGTGCCTCCAGATTTCATTGCTGTTGGCAGTAAAACAGACAATTATCTCTTATTAAAATGCATAACAATAACATGATTTTTTTTTATATAAATCAACTGTACTAACATTAATTTCCCTGCTGTGGCACACACCGACTATTGGTATTTAGGATGTTTTTTTTATTTTTATTAATCTCCAAAAACTTTGAAGTTACAGCATGAAATAAATAGTTTTGTTGGTTTCGCCCGTATCCAGACAAAAATGCATGCTGGGTTATTTAGAGAGTCTAAATCACAGGTGTCAAGTTCAAAGCCCAGGGGTCATATCTGGCCCGCCACATCATTTTATGTGGCCTGCGAAAATCTAGAATTGATATGCGTATTTTTTTCCTGAAAGTATTCAACTTTCCATTTTGACAGAAAAAAAATGCATGTACTGCATGCAATTTTATATATTTTACACTTGATGTAATATTGCAACTAGGGCTGCAACAACTAATTGATTAAAATCGATTATAAAAATAGCTGGCGATTAATTTAGTCATCGATTCGTTGGATCTATGCTATGCGCTTTTTTTTTTTTTTTTTTTTAATAAACCTTTATTTATAAACTGCAACATTTACAAACAGCTGAGAAACAATAATCAAAATAAGTATGGTGCCAGTATGCTGAGGGTTTTTCAATAAAATACTGGAAAGGATAGAAATGTAGTTTGTCTCTTTTATCCGATTATTAATCGATTAATCGATTATCAAATTAGTTGTTAGTTGCAGCCCTAATTGCAACACATATTTTATCATACATTCCAAATATGTTTTGTTAAAATCTAATTAAGTACTAAAATATCTGCTTAACTCTTGATTCTAAAGCAAGTTATCCATTAAATCGTATACTGTAAAAATGATTTTGAGGGTGCCCAATCACCAGAATTTTACCATAAAAAAAAAGAAGCTCTTGTACCATTTTTTCATTTCCATTTATATCCTGTAAAAACCAACAAAATATATATTTTTTTTACTGTAAAATGTATAGTTTTTTTTTTTTTTTTACAGGGCACATAAAAATATATATAGCTAATAAATAATTGTATACATCCATATATAATTGACTGTTAAAAGCAGCCCTCTGAGTGCACCAAAATGTCAAAATACATAAATATCAAATGGTATTATAAATGTGCCTTTTACTACATTAAATATATACTTACATCATGTATATAAAACCTCAATAGAAGTTCCATTGTAAGCAGACTTTTGATTGCATTTATTTAATATTTAGAATGCATTAAGAAAAAAATAACGTCCATCGTCATGTCTTTCATAATGATTGTGAACAAGAGGCAACATTTAAAAAAGTGCAGTTCCCCTATAAATAGGGAGAATTAACTAAAATGTTAACTCACACATTTCCCTAAACCCCTTTGTTAGGCTCCATATTATCCCAAGCCTCTGTTAGTTAAACACTTTCCTCAAATAAAAAAAACCTGCAGAAATGAAACATGAAAAACAAGACACGTATTAAACCCATTAAGTGTGAAAAGAGCCTGCCAGTCTGCATTGATGTGTTAACAAAGCTGCAACCTGTTAACATCAATAACAGAAGCATCATCATGTAATACTATAAATAAAATAAAAACATTTACATTGGTTCAAAACACCAGTACGTGATATGAATTCCTGTTTGCATGTATAACAGTACATGATTGTTGCAAGTGTGTGTATTTGTGTCGATGTTTGTGTCTAAGCGAGGTGAAGGGCAGCAGGGCCTCTGCTACCCTGATGTTTACTCTCACTGTGTATTCTTCCTCCCTCATGCCCTTCATGTCTGTGCCCCCCACCCTTATTTAAACTGGATAGCACATTCTACATAACTTGATACTACATTCCACAAAGTTTTACCCAGTTTGATGGATTTTTTTGTGTTTGCTTGGTGAGTTTGATAGTTTTTTAGAAGAGGCCTTGAGCCAAATAACATAAGTTTGAGTCAAACGGATGAGCTGAAGAAAATGTCCTGCAAGAACACAAACATTTTTGGAAAAAATGTTAAAAAACAAGTTGAACCTCTATTTTTGGGAAAAGTACTCATTTTAATTGTCACAAGCTACCGTTAAAACCACCGTCACGGTGAGATATCAACAAATTGTCAAGACGTGGACTATGGGGTGTTTGTTTTCCCGAGATGCAAGTAAAGTTGGATCGGACATGGCGTGAAGGTAAGGACATCATTTTATTTTAACACTAACTACAAAAAGGGTACAAACAAAAGGCGCGCTCAAGGCGGAGAAAAACTTGGCTAAGAAACAAAAACTACCATAAAGGCAAAACTATGGACAATAAACAAAAACTTACTTGGAACATGAAAATAGACAATACTCACTTGGCATGGAACTATGGTAGCATGGGTAACATGGGTAGCAGAAGTCAAACAGAGTTAATGTCACCAGGCTGACTTCCTGGCAACTATCGGCTTAAATAGTCTTGAACATGATTAATGACAGGTGTGTGAGTCCAAATGAATCAGGTGCGTGACATGAGGACAGGTGACAACTAATGGGTTGTCATGGAAACAAAACAAGCAAGAGTGCACAAATAATCCCAAAACCAAACCGAAAATAACCAAAACAAAACATGATCACACAGACATGACAAATATTCGAAGACCTGACTTCAGCGAGTATAAGAGGCTTGATGTTTTGCTTTTTCTTTAGCCTTGATTTGTAAAAAGAAAGACCAGCCTCCAACAGAGGTGTTAGAAGTAGAGACGTATACAGACATACATTTAAGCCAAAACACAAAAAATTTACCAGGATTTCATTGCATTTAACAACATTTTTTCACAATAAAATATTGTAATCAAAATGTACTCCAACATACATATAATAAATACAGTATCACTTATATTTCACAACAATTAACTGTTATTTCACAGTAAATTACTGTAATCATATGTATTTATTTCTTTGATTATTTACAGATATGATTGTTATATTACAGTATTGATTGTATTGTTAATATTAGATTCTGTTCTGCAAAAAGGGAATTCCGAGAAGCATGGAGCTTATGGATAGGGACCCATGGTTAAAATATACAGTACAGGCCAAAAGTTTGGACACACCTTTTCATTCAATGCGTTTTCTTTATTTTCATGACTATTTACATTGTAGATTGTCAGTGAAGGCATCAAAACTATGAATGAACACAAAAGGTGATATAACTAAAAACATGTTTTATATTCTAGTTTCTTCAAAATAGCCACCCTTTGCTCTGATTACTGCTTTGCACACTCTTGGCATTCTCTCTATGAGCTTCAAGAGGTAGTCACCTGAAATGGTTTTCACTTCACAGGTGTCATAGTTTTGATGCCTTCAGTGACAATCTACATTGTAAATAGTCATGAAAATAAAGAAAACGCATTTAAATGAGAAGGTGTGTCCAAACGTTTGGCCTGAAATGACATCATCATATAAAATATGAAATACAGTACAATACAATTAATTTCATAATCTACCCACCCAAAACCCATTTACAATTTTTTACTAACAGTTTTACATTTACAGAGAAGGAAGCTTTTAATTCATCCAATCAGTCTCAACATCGTATTATTCAAATTTGATTAGAAAATTGCATCTTGAAGATTTGCAATAAGCATACCATACATACAAGGTTCAAAACCAAAATATGGGACCAATTTGAAATCGTCAGCCACGTGGGGTGTGCTAAATATACGAAGCATAACGTAGCAAAAAATGTTGCTTAAAACGCTTTTTAAACATGTTCAAATAATGTGATTCCTTTACAGAGCTATTAATCTCATTCCAGATCTCCGGGCCTCTACAGCGTGTACACTTCAGATGATGATTTTTTCCCTCTTAATAAAGGTTTACTTCTGGTGTTATGTCTAGGAGAGAGAGTGGTCACTGGAACGAGCTGGCAGAGTCTAGAATTTAATCCATGGACCACGCTATACATAATACGAGCGTTGTGGAATCTGTTGGACTCAGTAAGCTTCAGAAGCTTGTACATAAAAAAGGGGATTTGAGGGAACGTTAAAGTTTGCACACGATATGACGCGTATGACTTTCTTCTGAAGAATCTCCAGTTGTTTAAGATAACTCGTGTTACACCATCTAACATTGCAATAACTTATATCAGAGTCCTCTGTAATATTACAACAAATTACTGTTAATTCAACAGATTGTCTCTTATACAAGTGAAGTTGCAACATATAGTTGTAACAAACTGTAAAATCACAGCTGTGCAATTACAGTAGATTGCTGTAAAGATGTTTCACAGTAAATTACTGTACATCTTACTCTGAAATAATGCTATTTTAGCCAGTAATTTGCTGTAAATATACAATAAAAATGTTTACAGTGCACATTTTTTTCATCATTGTATTCTTACTATTGCTTCTCTTCTTTTTACACAAGTGACGTCTGTACTACAACATTAAGTTATTTAGGTAAATTGTTTTTACATATAGTTTATACAAGTAATTAACTTACTGCTAAACTTGTACAAAAGTTAGGAACGTCAACGTTACTTTGCCTGTACTTATCGTAAATACTGTCAATCAGAGTTCTCAAACTGTGGGCTCCATCTAGTGGTACGCAAATAAATCACTTGATTTAAGTACAGGGTTTTATTTTCCTATATTCAAACTGTGTAATGTTACAGTGGCCAAACATCAAATATAATTGTTAAATAAAACCTTTGCCTTGTTTTAATGAATATTTAAGCCTACTACGCTAATGTATTTTAATGTTGGTCATTACGGTGGTACTTGGAGAGCCAAGTGTTTTCTGAGGTGGTACGTGAACAACGTTTGAGAACCACTGCTCTAAATAAACGACTCTACTCAGTTAAGTCCCGTTAGTCCTAAAAGAATAGCGGCATAGTGTGTGATCTACAAATAACAGCTGGTATTTGTCATTAGTAACGGGTCAGAACACACTAGCTTTAACAGTTGTGGTTGTAGGCAACAACAGGCACACATTAGCATTATTATCGCTGACTCAGCAGTTTGGTCCTGGTTTACAGATATTACAACTTAGCTTGTTTGGTGCCTTGGGAAAGAACCGAGTCCACTAGCTAACATGACCCACGTAAAACAAACACATAACATTTACTGCGGCAGATTTAAATTAACTAGCCAAACACCACCGGATGATGTCACCCTGGGCAACCGCCCATGTCGCCCATAGCTAAAAGCGCCACTGATTCCAATCGTACCATGATATTTGATACCATTACATTCCTAGTAAATACACCCCGGCTAAATGGCATTTATGGCAAGTAAGCATGCAGATTTACATATAAAACTAGTTTTACGGGTTTTTTCTTGCATTTGACCAAATTTTAAATTCTCTTTACACTTGTGTGAAAAGTGAAAATTTGAAAATATAAAACACACCTGCTGCATATTTTTCAATGAAGTTAAGGCTGTGTGTAACGTATTTATAACAGTAGTTAACTTGTTTTAACACTGTATAATAATTCAATGCTTTATGATGAGGACTGCCTGACTGTGTATTTCCTATGGGAAAAAGTGCTTCTAAATTTGGTATATTTTACAGTTCAACCTAAATGTAAATCAGTCTCTGATTTTGCAGGCTTTTATTGTGATTGTTGCTGCCTTCAAATGCCTAAATGTACTGCAGCTTTTTAAATAAGTTGCAATAGTTTTTGTTAATATTGTAAGTCCACTTTAAGAATCCACTTGTGATCAAGTGCTTCTCAATTTTTTTCTGTTAGGCCCCCCGCAGGAAGAAGGAAATGTTTAGCGCTCCCCCACTTTCCACCGCGACAATGAACATCATAACTTGTCTGTACAATTTAAATAAGTACCCTTCTGCATGACATGGTATCCTTAT